>NC_092630.1:85080946-85131946 GCF_039555335.1 Amphiura filiformis | reverse complement strand
TACTATTGTCTGTCCAATTAACTTAGACACCCAGTTTTTGTTACTTATTTGAAAAAATATACACTTTGAAAGAAATTCATGAAAGAAAAGTGTTAACATTCGCTGAGACCTAACGGGATTTTTGTGTTTCCAAAGCATTGAGTGAGAGTTTACCAGAAATTCTTTTGAAATTTGAAGGTTTTTCTCAACACTTTAAAAATAATCCGGTAGAAGTTGGGTATTTGTAGGTATGGTGATTTTGGATAGTGAATGGATGAATAGTAAATTAATTATACTCCTCACCAAAAACATTTTATAAAAATGAAAAATATAATTCAGGTCATAAAATGCAGACAGTGTTTCTAATTGGCATATATTTATTCTTAGTGTATTAACTCAGTGATCCCAGCTGTCCCTCAACCAATTACAACAATTCGGCGCGGTATTTGAATCTTCTTCTGTGCATGCTTTTGGCTTGGCACAATTCTAAGAAAATACAAATTGTATGCCATATAAATGTTCTGATATTATTGGTGAGGAGTATAATTCACAATACACTCCAGACGCATAGTAACTTGCCCTATCATTTGTTATAATGCACCAATTGTGACATCTTTTGAGTTATAGAGGTTGTGCATGAAATTATTGATTGGCTCCAAACAAAGGATTTGAACCGGTGTCCTTCACCGAAATCATGGCACAGTGTAGTCCATTCAATCAAATATTGTCATCAACCTATTTGATCGTAGTGTATTTGTTATGCGTGTGACGACCTCTCGCGGTAGATTGCAAACATGCTTTTGTTGAATGCATTTGAGTAGACCGCCATTATTGTGAATTAGTAAAAGGATCAAAGGATCAAGGATCAAAGGGTGGAATCACTGATCAATATGCATGATTGCAATGATCAAACACCCCTTACTGTAAATAGATTATCCCATCAAAAGTTTCAAGTCATTAGGAATATTCGGCTGGACCCAGATATCTTGCTGTAAATTTAGTCCTGGCCCTAGCTAGAACCCGGTCTACACCGGATAGGGCAGAGATTTTGACACTTGATTTGGGTTATTGGACCTTTGAGGTTAACGAATCACAGAGGTGCTTTTGCGAAAGCGGCTGCGAATTCGAGAAATCCAAGATGGCCGTCGGCGGCCATTTTGAAAATTTTAAATTTTAGTTTTCACTCAATATTCATGTGTAATACATCATTCTATAGGTTTTTGAATACAAGGAATCAATTTCTGACATTATTTTTATGATTGAAGGTCAGTATAACATGTTTACATTCAAAATGGCTGCCAAATGGTTGCCAAAAGATGGGGTTTTCATTAAAATGTATTTAGAATTCAATATTTTAACTTATTTGATGTTAAAAATAACCATGGGTTGCTGATATTATGGTCAGTTGTCTATGTCATTTCTATCATCTCCTGGATATGTGTAAAAATCAAAATGGCTGCCAAAATGGCCGCCAAAATCGTCTTTTTCATTAAAATGTGTTACAGGAGTATTATGAGTACCAGATTTACAATGAAATGGTGCCAAACATTGTGTTCTTTTGTATTCAAAGTATCTCTCTGGTAAAGGGGTAAAAATATGACATCAGCATCAATTAATATGATCTCATGGGCATGTAAACATTCAAAATGGCCGCCAAAATGGCTGCAAAAACATGATTTTTTCATTAAAATGATATTTAAAACAGCATTTTAATAGATGTTGTGTTAAATATTTTCATTGAACGCTGATATAATGTTAAAGGAGTATTTCTATCCAAATTTCTTCCTGCTCATGTGTTTTTACATTCATGAAAGAAACCTAAACCCAAATTTTCATGCAAATCGGACATTCAGTTGGCGAATTATGGGCTATAACATATATTTCAATGGTCCATAGGATTGTGTGTGATACTTTCGTTGTCGACAGAATGAAATTCAAAATCGAACATTTCGGCCCGTTTCTCTAGATATAAATTATAAATTTATAAGATAAATTTGCAAGATTCCTTTTGCACATGATCATTATGCACCTAGTAAGGGAGACCGGGACAGGTTGGCCCCCTTTTCCCCCACTTATCTGGAGAGCTCAGTTTGTGGGTTAGGAGGCTCTCATGATCAATTTGATACTTGAGAGCTGTTTACTCTAGGTAAATGCTAACAAATTTATATGGCTCTGTGACTTATACAAAAGTTATAGTAGTTGTAGGAGAGAGCGAAAAGAAAATTAACCAGGCCGGGGCAGGTTGGCCCACCAAACGGGGCAGGTTGGCCCTCTATGCACAACCGTGTGTTATTGCCATATTTCTTTCCAATAAAACATTCTAAAGTTACAACTGCGGTAAGATATCACCTATCATAGTTCCAAGATAATCAAAAAATAAAATTCATTTTGCGCCATCATGGGTCATTCTTGAGGAAATAGCTAAAATCAAGGAAATAACGTTAACCAATCATCTTATAAAACCCATAACGAAAAACTGAAAGGCTGTGGATAACAATTTATTGTAATTGACTTTTTGTTCATTCATTATTAACTATTCTGAGTGATGAATTACTTTTTATGTACAAATTCCCAATTATAAAGAAATATGATATTGAAATATTGCTATTTCCAGTCAAAAAGTGCTCAAATAGGACAACAATATAGATTTTTTTGTACTATACTCCGCCTTTGAACAATTTTATCCATGGAACTGACTAGTGTTGGTGTGTAAATTGTATTTTGCTTCATTTGACACAAAATGGGTGAAATGGAGAAAGTATGCATAACTCTTGCCCATAAACACAATGGGGGCAACCTGCCCCAGCACAAGTGGGCCAACCTGCCCCATAGTCTATTTTTTGTTTTCCATCAAATTCCGCAAAACAGAAACAGGATGGAAAGCTTTCAACTATATGGCATTTTAAGCAAGACCCATACCTTCCAGCAACTTACAATTTACATAATGTATTATGTGCAACAATAGTGCTTTCTTTCCTTTCTTTTTTTCTCCAAAATGACCATGCAAGTAGTTTTTAAATTGATAATATTATGTCTCAACAACATGTAATTTATCTGATTTTTGAAGGAAATGGTGCCACATGAGTGCTTTCTTCGAGATCCAAAAATATCTTTGTGGCAGAAGGGTAACGTAAAATATGTCATTCAAAATTATCCCATGGGTAAGTTCAAAGAAATAAAAGTGACTCCCAAAATGGCCACCAAAATATTATTTTTCATCAAAATCTGTTACAGCGACACTAGGTATCTGGTTTTCAAGGGATGGTGCCATAAAAGGAGAGTATTTTCGCACATAATCATTATAGCATAGCAGTAATAGGAAAACAGCATGGACTTATGGGTAATTGGGCATGTTTAAAATTCAACTTGGCCACCAAAATAATATTTTGGATGTTGGTGTAACAGTCATATTCTTTTAAATGACTGTTACACCAACTTTCAAGATACCAGTTTTTTACAGGAGATGTCATTTTTTCAGCTTCATGGCATATGGTTAACATTCTGTCGTAAAATGATTCTGCCGGCATGCTCATACCAACGGGACCCCTTATATACTAGGTGCATAATGATCATGTGCAAGAGGAATCTTGCAAATATATTCCCTTTCCAGAGAAACCGGCCAACATGTTCGATTTTGAATTTTATTCTGTCGCCAACGAAAGTATAACACACAATCCTATGGACCATTGAAATATACGGTATGTTATAGTCCATAATTCGCCAACGGAATGTCCGATTTGCATGAAATTTAGGATTTAAGATTCTTTTATGAATGTAAAAACACATGAGCAGGAAAAAATTGGGATAGAAATATCCCTTTAACATTATATCAGCGTTCCATGGAAATATTTAACACAACATCTATTAAAATGCTGTTTTAAATACCATTTTAATGAAAAAATCATGTTTTGCAGCCATTTTGGCGGCCATTTTGAATGTTTACATGCCCATATGAGATAATATTAATTGATGCCGATGTCATATTGTTACCCCTTTACCAGAGGGATACTTTGAATACAAAGAACACAACAATGTTTGGCACCATTTCATTGTAAATCTGGTACTTTATAATACTCCTGTAACACATTTTAATGAAAAAAGACTATTTTGGCGGCCATTTTGGCAGCCATTTTGATTTTTAAACATATCTAGGAGATGATAGAAATGACATAGACAACTGACCATAATATCAGCATCCCATGGTTATTTTTAACATCAAATAAGTTAAAATATTGAATTCTAAATGCATTTTAATGAAAACCCCATCTTTTGGCAACCATTCGGCGGCCATTTTGAATGTAAACATGTTATACTGACCTTCAATCATAAAAATAATGTCAGAAATTGATTCCTTGCATGCAAAAACCTATAGAATGATGTATTACACATGAATATTGAGTGAAAACTAAAATTTAAAATTTTCAAAATGGCCGCCGGCGGCCATCTTGGAACTCTCGAATTCGCAGCCGCTTTCGCAAAAGCACCTCCGTGATTCTTTAACCTCAAAGGTCCAATAACCCAAATCAAGTGTCAAAATCTCTGCCCTATCCGGTGTAGGCCGGGTTCTAGCTAGGGCCTGGACTAATTGGTCAAAATTGAATAAAAGTAGACAAGGAAGAATATTTTTTTATCGCTTTACTGATAATTTCTGTTAGGTCTGACCGTGTTTAGCCACTTTTCTTTCATGACTTTTTGCCAAAGTGAAAACTTTTCGAAATATATCCTAAAAACCGGTATAGCATTCATATCTACATACTAACAAAGTATGATGTTTTGCATAACTTTTATTTTGCATAAAGAAACACCGCGCGATGTGTGTTGTAAGGATGCATACCACCAAATTAATGTCGCAGCACCGGGTGTCTAAGTTATTTGGACAGACAATAAGTACTTTACTTTACTTTACTTTTACTTTTACTTTTACTTTTACTTTTACTTTTACTTTTACTTTTACTTTTACTTTTACTTTTACTTTTACTTTTACTTTTACTTTACTTTTACTTTTACTTTACTTTTATACTTTACTTTACTTTACATTACTTTAATTTACATTACTTTACTTTACTTTACTTTACTTTACTTTACTTTTATACTTTACGGTACTTTACTTTACTTTACTTTACTTTTACTTTTACTTTTACTTTTACTTTTACTTTTACTTTACTTTACTTTACTTTACTTTACTTTACTTTACTTTACTTTGCTTTGCTTTGCTTTACTTTACTTTACTTTACTTTACTTTACTTTACTTTACTTTACTTTACTTTACTTTACTTTTTGAGAGCACATCAGACATATCGAATTGCATTCTGAATACGAAGAATGTTTTTCTGATATCAAATAATTTTCATTTTTTGAAATTCACGATATAATACAAATTTTATGACAAATTATTAAAATTGAATATTTTTCACATTTTTGATATATAACAGTCCTCGAAGTAGATTTTATAAATCTAATGACATATTCTTAAAGTGTATGTAGCTGGGAGGAAAAACCGACGATCAATTGAAAATTTTGACTTTTTGGTGTTTTGGGAAAAAAATCCACATCTTCAATACGAAAGGTCAACATTTTCAATTGATCGTCGGCTTTTCCTCCCAGCTACATACACTTAAGTATAAATCATCAGATTTATAAAGTTTACTTCGAGTAGGCCTACGGTACTGTTAAATATCAAAATATCAATTTTTAATCATTTGCCATAAAATGTGTATTACATTGCAAATTTCAAAAAATCAAAATTATTTGATATCAGACATTCTTCGTATTCAGAATGCAATTCAATATGTCTGATGTGCTCTAATGTCCCACAATAAATACTGTCCAAACGTTCATACCCCATCCCTTAAATTGGTGGATCAAGTTTTTAAAATCCCTTTTTATGGTTTTATGTCCTAAATATAAACCAACAACATGTCATAGCTTGTTTGTAGGATCTACATCCCCCCCGCTCAGACCTCTATGTCGAAAGTTGTAGCCCCCTACCCCCCCATTGATTGATTGACAGATACGACGCGCTACAGGAGACGGGCTCATTATAGTTACATAAAAATCCTCGTCATTGCAGCCTGTGCATGCAGTTCTCATGCTCTCTAGTGTTTACGTTCTTTTCGTTCTTGGTTACATGTGGTAAGTTAGATTAGTAAAGTACTTTAATGTATCAAGCACATGTAGAGAGCTTGGGATAAGGTTCATAACATTATCAATACTGCCGAATCCATTTAATAACTCCAGCTTCAGCAATGTCCAGTGAGACTCACTATAAACTTTAAGCTTACCTAACCTTCTGACCTTACATGTACCGTAACCACCCGGGTATAAGCCTAGACTAATTCCAATCAGCCGTCTACACTTCGCATGTACTGTCATGCTTCGTAGTGACGACTGATTATCTTACAGCCCAAATCATGACGGACTTCTGAAAACTTTTCAATGCGACTTTGGTTATGCGCCGTAGCGCGACTGACTAGCGGCGCCCGTGTACCGCGCCGCTGTGACAAGATCGCGCTCTGAACTTCTAAAAACAACAAACTCGGTCAAAAGGTCAATTAGGACACAACTGCAAGACGCTCTATGCCACAGGAATCCTGTTGCAAAATCCGTCACTTTTTTTCCACGTAGTTTTCTCAGTCGTCAATCCAGATGGTTGACGACTGAGGGCAGCAGTCTAGTATAAGCCCACCTTCAGGTATAAGCCCACCCCCTATTTTTCAAGACATTATGGGAACATGGGTGCACTCGGCTATAAGCCCAGTACTAAATTTTGGCCAAGTTCTTAAATCAAATCAAATCAATGCTTTTCTCTCACATAAAAAAAAATCAGTTGATAATCAACATTCCACACTTAGAATTTAAAGAAATTGACATAGATGATAGAAATTACTGGTACATTGGGCATTATACAAATGGGGATGATTTTTCTTATTTCTAAATTCAAGTACTAGCCCCTCCTCGGTTATAAGCCCACCCCCATTTTTGAAGTAAAATCTGCCATCTAGGGGAGTGGGCTTATACCCGAGTGGTTACGGTACATGCTTATATCCAGTCTGGACACATCACACTTCATGTGTGATATGTCCAGCTAATCGGCAAACTAACATACTCTAACCGAGTCCAGCCAGTATAAGAGCCAGCAGAAGCAGAAGTAACATATAAGGTGGACAATTTAGCATGACGGCCTGCCAATTTACGCTTCCTGAAATTGAAAACACTCTTGCACATAACATTATACAAAACCACAAACTCACAAACTTCAACTTGCACTACTCACAAAATAAAACAAATATATTAATTATTACCGATCATGCAGAATAACTTACATAATCGTCAATTTCATGGAATCCCGTTGCTGAAAATCGCAAATTTCACAAAGAACTGTCAAATGCGCTGTGGATGCGCTTCATAAATCACAGGTGTGAAACTGACTTTATATCACTCCCTCGCTTTTGCAGAAAAGCGAAGCCTCGTGGCACTGGGACATGAGCGTCATGGGCGTGTGCAAAATTTCCGACGGCGCCATATAAACCCGTTTTGTGATTGGTTGCAAAAACCATTCATTGCAATCGTAAGCCAATCAATGAACGCGACAGCCTTTTACGGTACCGGGGGTATTAATTTATGTGACCCCGCCAGTAAAGTACGTCTAACCTGATTGGTTCACAAAACTACTTTGACAATTGCTAAGCCAGTCAGCGTGCTAGATGCTTTTAAACCTCGTAGAGGTTTTCGAGAGGCGAATTCACGTGGTGATCCAGCGATCGAGTATAAATTCAGCTTGACAACTGCTTTCGCAGGTGCAAGAACAATACATGGACACAATCAGTGACATTTACACAATGAATTTAATGAATAATTTATAAATGACATGCATCGGCTGGATTTTACGATCGAGGTAAGGTTTTTGGCCTGTCCCTGCGACCTGCGTTAATATCCTTAGTTTTCTGCATCAAAGATGCTTGCGATGACCATTTTTTTGCGGACACTTTGATAAGAGGTAACTTTTATACGTCATAGGGTAGAAACAATAGCTGTACAATTGCACAAAATATGCGTTTTGTTATAGGCCTAAAATTTTGTGCACAAAATGTGTTTCCGTACATTACGCAAGTCTTGGGATGTGATACACATAACCTAACCTCTTCTTCTTCTTCTTGGTTGAGTCGGTAGAAACAGATGATTAAACTGCAGTTCATCAACTTTCCCAACGCAAACTAAAAAACCGGGCAATGAACAGACTTCGTATTGGCACTGCCCTATTTAAGTTTGCACTGAAGTGCCATCTCAGTTTTGGTGCGCCGATGTACATGATGTGCTTATGAATTCTTATTAATTATTCTGGATAAATAATGAAGTAATAATTACAATTTCAAGCATAGACGTTTAGGCAAGAAGTACAAGAAGCTGTGTAATTAATATTATGACAAACATGCAACTATTTAAGCTACAGGAGCCTTGTATTTTTTTAGTGCAAACTCTAATTGAAATTATGCAATTGCGTTGCACTAGTTTTTTGTATACACTTCATCCCATAGCGTATACCGTTGTGCAGAGCTACTACTGTATGGGTTCCCTGTACTAACCTCTTGTTATCTGAATCATCCAGAACACGATCATGTCAGTAAATTAAGCCCCAAACACTACAAGGATTGGTGGGTTGGTGTAGTTGCCATATCCTGGAGAATTGGTAACACCAGGGCCTGGAAATGGCTAACTGTCAGAGAAGATATGACTGGATGGCAATCTGTTCCAAACTGATATAGTAGGATAGTACGAACAAAGAAGGAATAACGGTAGGTGTTGACCCTCGGTTGTATGGCCTGGTAACTAAAGATGTTGGATGCTCTACCCTGACGAGCAAATAGTACTACCGTCGAAGGGAATGGGATGTTCACCAGCCCATGATGTATCTTAAAGAACATTGTACTCTGGTTGAGCAGTCGTCTGGTAGCTAGGGAGTCCCACTCAAGGCGTTACAGCATCTGTGTAACACTAGCTGTTCTTTCATAATTGTTGTAAACAAATCTAGGTGCTAGACACTGCACTGCCTCCAATGCGTTCACCTGCTGTTTGACATACGGGTTCCACGCAGCCGAGGCATACTCCAACTTTGGTTCTTCTAAGTAGAGTTCTTTGGAAAACAAATACATGAATAGATCTACTTTGTGTTCTAGCTTTGTTGTCAATGTCCATAATTCACTGTCGTATAGAAAAATGGACCCTAAGCATTAAAAATTCTCTCTTTTTGTTGTAATGGTTGCTATTTTGCTTTGCTGAAATTTATTGAGGTTATTATATATTGCTAGACAATTTCTCCTTGTTATATCTTTGTTAGTATCTAGTAATGTTCCTAAGTTTTTACATTTTTTTCCCGTCTGATGGACGATCTTTGTGTACTTTGTATTGTTCTGTAATGCTGTTAACCAGAAATTGATATCTGGGGACGTTTTAATGATCCCTGATTTCCGGTCGATTATATATCTATAGCGATGTGTGTGATGCTTGTAGGACCAGCTTGGGAACCAACCAAACTGAAGAATAAAAGAATTTGATGATCACGATGTGGACTTGGTTTTTGTACCGAGATTAAATTTTGCTCAATTTGACCTTTCTAACACAAGTTGACCAAACTTTGTGTGTGTAATATGATAAAGGACAGTCTTAAGTAAGCATATGAAGAGCTTTGTTTCAAAACCCCTTACATCCACTTGCCCAATTTTGAGAACACATCAAAAAATTCATCAAAATAATCACTGATATAAGGTGTTTTTCAACAAAAGCAGTTTTTGGCAGGATGCTCATCCTACCCAAGCATCCCACCAAAAACTGTTTTTGTTGCAAACCCCCATATCAGTGATTTTTTTGATGATTTTTAGATGTGTTCTCAAAAATGGGCAAGTGGATGTAAGGGGTTTTGAAACAAAGCTCTTCATATATGTGCAATGTTTTTGGTGTTTTGATGTTTTGGGAGACTGTGGGAGTACCCGAAGAGAAGAAGAAGAAGAATTCATTTGCTCTATTATTAGGGGCAAGTTGTTTACAAACATGCAGCTCGTTTTCACCAACTTGACTTGTTTTCACCGGCATAGTTATGATGTCATTCTGCTCTCGCCTAGAGTGCACCGGCTCTGCCTATGAAACTTGGCTGTGTTAAACGTTTTCTCAATCTCAATGGTTTGGTCAGCAACGTATCCTGTTGGACACATCCACAATAAATGTTAAAAGGCTGGCTGTGTGTGTGGATTGATATGGTAGAAAAGTAACTAATTAATGCTGCTTGATGCTGCAACTCTTGGGCTGTTAACAGTTGATTCCAGTCTTTGATAGTAGAGGAGATAAAAAATGAGTCTCAAAAACACCTGTGACAGAGTTGAATAAATTTGTGATTGTTCCCTCTAGTGTCTCTGATTTCATGTAGGCTTGATATACTGATGCCTATACTTTGATCAGCATGTAATCGGCGGGAATGATTCGGCTTTTATCACTACTCTGAAAAGTAGACCCACGTTAAGAGTGATATAATTGACCTGACTATATTTGGCGTGTTAAAGAAAGTAGACAAAGTACAGGACTTTCAAATAAAATATATGATATTAATCTATGATGTTATAAGGCCCGCCAATTACGAACCGATCAAACTGTAACCAACTTATTATACTGATGCCCAACCAACTTATTAAATACGGCTGCCTAACCAACTTATTATACTGATGCCTAACCAACTTATTATACTGATGCCTAACCAACTTATTAAGCAAGTGATACTAGATACATTTTAAAAATCTTAAAATTTAAAAAAATGAATTTGTTAAATAATTTTGCAGATAATGGCTGATTTAAGCAGTCCTCGTCCAAAGAAGAGGGTGTACCAGTCAGAGGAGGCACCATTTCCTGTTCCCATAGAAACTATCACAAAGAAACAAGCTGCTGATGGCCACTGGTTTTTCTATACTGGACATTTGGCAACAAATTGTGTACTAGTAAAAAGAGAAGGCGATATCATATTTCTGTACAAAATGGTAAGGCCAAAGAATTTATTTTATAAATAATTGATAAAAAAATGTTAAGAATTGAATTTATAAGGTAAAGTGTGTTGAGGCTTGTGGATTTATGCCTGTGTGTGTGTGTGTAGCGCAGAAGTGTGTGATAGGGGCATGGGAGGGGAGCACATGTCCCCATATAGGAAAATTGCTGAAAAATGACTTGTGCCCAATACCCCCCCCATCATATCCGGTCCATTCCAATTATGGTCTGTGCTTCCACCCCTATACATGTAGGATTACTCACGCTACACCACTGGTTTAGCAAAATACAAATTACAGCACCTTATTTTTAAGGCTTATTTCTCTTTTTTTTAAACCAACCTTCATATTAATTTCTAGATACATTTGAATCTCTTTTTAACAAAGCCAGAATAGACCTTTTCATATCAAGATCGGAAAAGTTCGGAAAACCGCGATATTTATTTAGTAAGCTAGTGAGGGGGTCAAATTGTACCCAAACTGGCAGACAAGAAATGTCATGAATTACAACACCCTTTTGCGCGAAAATACAGCTTATTAAGCCACTGTGAACATGTGGTCATCGCAAGAAATATTTTCCTAGCATATTGAGCTAACACCTCAGCTACTTGGTTTTTTACAATAAGATACTAATGGAAAGAAATGGATAATGTCCGTAATTTTTCGTCAGTTAAATTTTTTTTCCAGAACGTGTTTGTTTACGTTCATCACCTCTTCCATGGTCAGTCTCTTACACAACGCTACCGCCACACGCTTAATTGCACGTTGAGTATCCTTGGCAAAAGTACCTCTCTCGTCCCTAAATTGACCATCGAAAGTTCATCGTAGTTATGATGCCTGTTACACATTGGAACTTCGCACTGTACATGATGATGAAGAGGTACTTTTAGACGCGCGCGACAGGGGAAATTATTTCATGCTTCGGGTTTTATCGGAATTACTCAGTATGAAAAGGTCTATACTCTTTTGATTGAAATATCTCAAAAGAAAGTGCATAGTTAAAAAAAAAGAAAGAATGTGTTGTCTAGTCTGGGTAACAACATTGATTCATTAAGGGGGTACTACACCCCTGTGGTAAATGTGTGACTGTTTTTGCATTTTTCTCAAAAACGAATAACAGACTGGTAACAAAAGTTATGTATATTATTGGGGCAAGGGATCCAATTGCTACATTAAAATGTCAGTGACTCAAGACAAGCGGTTCAGTATATATGATAGGAAATGAGGTACATCCTAGCGGTATCTCATTTCTTATCATAAATAACGAACCGCTTGTCTTGGGACACTGAAATTCCAGTGTAGTAAATGGATTCCTTGCCCCTATGATATGCATAACTTTTGTTACCAGTGTGTTATTAGTTTTTGAGAAAAATGCAAAAATAGTCAAAAATTTATCGAAGGGTGTAGTACCCCCTTAAGGCAGCTGTGTACTCTAGACATTGTTTCTTTCGCAAAATTGAGTTTTTTGATATGTTTGTACTTTGTTATGTTTTTTATAAATACAAGGAATGAAAATCCAGATTTGTAAACTCCAACTGCAATATTTTAAGGATTTTATTTCACTATTCCACTCGTGTTTGAAATTGAAAAGGAAAGAAAATCTTTGTTGTACCAGCAGGGTACCTTGCATAACAACGCATCGCGTTACGTATCGCGCAATTTGTTAACGCACAAATACGCTTACGCTGCACGCGACGCTTATCTGCATGCGTGGCGCATCTTATGGAAACACCACGGAAGCACAAAACCTAGTGGTCAAATGGCTCCGTTTTAGCTGATAAAATGTGGGTTTTTTAAGTTCTTTCCCCGATTTAAATATCAAGTTATGAATGGATTTCGCTCAAACTTCTCAAGGGGCCGTGGATTTACCCGATGTTTATGTAATGTAAGGTAGAAAAACAAAAACTGCCGCATTCTCCTGCGAGATTCGATGAAAGTGCAAAATGTGACCACTTTAAACTTCAACAGCCATTATTTCAATGTTCATTATCTCGGTAAAATGACGATTTAGGTACACGATAACTCAATAAATACAGCATCTATAGGTAAGCAAATATGATCATCATAAAAAGCATGATCGACTCAAGAAACGGTTTTCTCATTTTTTTATATTTTGGTCTATTTCCGATTTTAGGCATCATTTTGTGCAAATAGGCGTTTGTGAATTTTAAAAAGTTCAATTTGATGGCTTATATGGTCAATATCTCAAAAAATAAGGCCAATATCAAAAAACTAAAAAAAACGTTTTTGGAATGGAGCCTCAAGATTGAGCTAAAAACAAAATAAAATATTTTGGAAAGAGTGTTTTTTTGTTATGATTTACCTAAAAAAACTGCAAAAAACTTACTTTTTTGTGATTTTCTTTATAATTGTTGTTTTTACCCTAAATCTGTATTTTTATTATTATTTATTTATGTCTTTCTTTCATAAAAATGTATACTTTTATATGTCTCGCGAGAATAATTACAAAGTTATTGCAATTTTACTACATGCATGTCTGAGAGTACACAGCCTCCTTAACAATTATTTTTGAATACTTTAGGGATTCTTTGGCAAGGGAATTCTGTCCAAAAGTAAACCACAACATCAGAAGTTTGCATCATCTTTTCAAGGTTTAAGAAGGAAAAACTGTGAGTATTTCTGACTATGTAATTGTGTTGTAAGTTATACTGTATCATAAAATTGATAGAAATTGCTGTAATAACTATATAGGCCTACTTATATGTTCTGGTTGTTGAGAATACATTTCATTATTATTATTAATCAACACATATAAGGCGCCTTTACCTCAGAATTAAAAAATGATAATAAAGCAACCATGAAAGTAAACAGTAGTATTCAGAAACAACTCTGTTTTGAGATATGATTTGAAGCTCTCAACAGTGGGGCCATCGTGTATGACTTGGGGGAGTGTTCCATGACCTGGTGCCAATCAAAAGGCTCTCTCTCAAGCATATTTACCTGTCTTAGGAACCTGAAGAGTCAGATCGAAACCAGAATGGGTGGTTACTGAAGACTAGGTGTGTACACCACCACAGCAAAAGGGGTGATATGGCATGATTATGGTTGTTGGTAAATCAGCAAGCACTTTTAAAGCTTTTGTAGATGGTCCAGTTCTTTTTGTTTTATACATCAATGTGGGGAAATGTTGGCAAAAGTCTGATTTTTATTTTTATTTATTTATTCTTTCTTTATTGAGGGTTATACTGCTTCAGTGACAAGCACTGCTTTTCAAGCAGGCCCTCATTGATACATGTTATATAGCAACAAAATATATTACGATACACAATATTTACAAAGTATCATACAGTATTTACAACGTATTTACAATATATTACAAATAAGTATAATGGTATCATCAACTACAAGATAATTATAAATACCATGATTCAAAGTACAGCAATACAATAATTATATTTATATACAAAAATCAAGCAAGTAAATGAATAAAATATAGATAAAGACAGGCCTAAATTTCTTTAATTTTTGATTGAAATTGCCCTAAAGTCATATTTTCCATCTGAGCTCTTACTGTCGGTGGCAAAGAATTCCATGCATAGGCTGCCCTGACATGAAAAGTAATACGTTGACCTGAATTTGATTTAAATTTTGGTACAATCAATGTATTAGAAGTATGATTTCTAGTTATATGATTATGGTTATCATGAACAAAATCAAATTGAGAAGATAAGTATGATGGATATTCATTCTTTAAACATTTGAAAACAGTCATTAATAGAGTATTATGCCATCTTTGATCAAGTTTAACCCACTGCAATGTATTCATTAAATCATTAGTTGGTGTCCTTATATCTGCTGAGAGAATTATTCTAGCTAAATTATTATGAAGTACCTGAAGCCTATTATGGTACTCTACACTAAAATTTGACCAGACCATGCTTCCATAATCAAAGTGGGGAATAACAAGAGCATTGGATAACATTACAGTGGTTTTGTATGGAAGGAAATATTTTATACGTTTTATTATACCAGTTCTTTTGGAAATAGTTTTACTAACATTATCGACATGAGCTGACCAAGACAGCTTGCTATCAAATTTCACACCTAGATATTTAAACTCATCTACTCGTTCAATATCATTGTTGTTATATATTAAATGTACATTGTTGAACTTTTCAAGCATTTTGTTTGTACTAAAGATCATAAACTTAGTCTTTTCAACATTTAAAGTGAGTTTGTTTACTTTGAACCATTCAGCTACCCTTCTTAGACATGACTCCATTTGAATTTTAAGATCAGATTCATTTTTAGCTTTACACATTAAAGAGGTATCATCTGCATACATTACAGTTTTACATTCAGACACAGCATTAGGTAAACAGTTAACAAAAATTATAAACAGTAAAGGACCTAAAATTGAGCCCTGAGGAATACCAATATCAATTGGCCTAAAGTCGGAAAAAGTTGCATTAACATTAACAGTTTGTTCCCTGTTGTTTAAGTATGATTTAAACCATAATAATTCATCCCCACATACCCCATATTGTTTAAGTTTCCTAATCAGAATATCATGATTTACAGTATCAAATGCTTTCTTTAAGTCTATAAATAAAACACCTGTAGCATAACCTGTATCCATATTCTTTAAAATGTAATCTTGAACATCTAGAAGGGTTGTTGTTGTGGAATGATTCGGACGAAATCCTGATTGAGCATTTGATAATAGTCCTACATTACTCATATATTCATATAATTGATCATGAACAGCTCTTTCAATGATCTTTGATACAATTGGTAATACAGAGATAGGTCTATAGTTGTTAATGCATCTATTTTACAAAACATACATTGTTATTTATGAATTTATTCTTTGCTTTGATTTAGTGCCTGCTAAGGAAAGGAAATTTCAGCAACAGAGATTTCAACAAGTGAGACAACACAAGTAAGTAGGAGGAATTAGTACAGTCATTTTGGTTGCCATGGTAAACTACTGACACAAGTTTAAAAAAGAAACTGCACTTTGAAATTTGACTCAAGAATTTGGATTCACAATATGAGCATTTAGCATACATGTTCTAATAATGTGTTTGATATTTTAGACTTGAAGTATGTGTTAATGTTAACCTGTTTGTTTGGTTTTTGTTACACATTTTGTACATCAATACAATATTCATGTGTGACAAATTTCATGATTATATTAATGTTTGTATTTCCAGGTATGAGCGTCACTTGTCTTGGCAACAGCTTCTGGCTCAACAAAACCAAAAGAAACGGAAAGAAATTCAAATGCAGACAGAACAATCAAGTTCTTCCAGTGGCAGCGGTGGTAACCAAGAGAGCAGCTCATCTTCTGACAGATGTCAAGGGAATGAAAGTGTAGAATTAGAATCCAGCATTAGGACTGATGTACATGATATACCATCTACGAGTGGGGTTACAATACAACAATCAAAGGAAACCTCACATGAAGGACCCAGACATGAAAGTGAAGACATAAAGCCAGACTCGACATGTAAAATAATGGATTCTGATGACATTGATGATAAGAGTATAACACATGTAAAACAGCGTGAGTGGATGAGAGATGGTTATGAAGTATCAGACTTAAGCAACTCAGCTTTGGATGCACAGGACACTAATGATGGTGGCAATGATGATGTTAATGGTGCTACATCCAAAGTATGTGGTGATAACACGCAAGACAGTGAGGATAGTGGAGAGGAATTCATCATTGTTAGTGAAGATGATGGCAATAATAGGGATGATAAAACTGGTAAAGAAAGTGAGCAGTCTATGGATGCTCAAAAGAGGACCAAGAAAGTGGTGAAAAAATCCGAACCATTCAAGATTTATGAGTATCTGCAACTCACTTTTGAAGAGGTAATCTTAGTTTTGTTGCTGTAGGAAACTGTTTGTTTCTGTTATTCAGACTATCAATCAACATTTTAATTTTGGAAAAGAAAGTGCACAACAGTACTCTAGCTTCCAGAAAAGTATGGCACTCTTTTGCTCTGATTGACACAAGCACCCTGTTAATGAGCAACATACGCGGAGCTTTGACAATCGGAGTTCCTTGGTTTTATTTGCCAATTCCCTCATAGAACTCCACTAATGCTATCATGCTAATATTACATTATCTGATTTCAATCAAGTACATTAAATGTGGACCTCTTCTTTCATATTACACACTCTAGGCACCCTGTCAAATTTGGTACTATAGCGCTATCGATGCCCGATTACGTACTGATGACTCTTTCTATCATACTTGGTGATGTTATAAATTGTATCAAGCATAATAACTAACATTTTCATAATGTTATCTTTTTTAATTTAAATAAAAAACAAAAGCACTGTGCAAAATGTTCAGGGTATTATATGATAGAGAGAGCCATCAGTACGATTTGGAACACCAATACTGCTATATGAGCAAATTAAACATTGTGCCTTACATGGTACATGGATAAAATGAACAAAGGAAATGTGTTGGGAAAAGTGATTTAGCAGGTGGGAACTGATCTGTATTGCTGACACTAAGGCACAACTACAGAAAATATGCAGCTTTTAACAAATGATGTTTTGATTATTTGCAGGCATTCTTCCTCTCCTTTGGACTTGGGTGTTTATCAGTACTTGATGAAGATGGGGTAGGTAAAGTAGACTTATCATGTATAATCATGTTGTATATTGAACATTCAATTGATTGTATCAAAATAAAATAAATCTGAACTTTTTAGTAGGTTGTCAGAAACTTTCATAAAAAAAAAAGAAGGCAGCATACATAGGTGAACAAGTTTGAGGAAGCGACTGAAATTTCCAATAGTCCCTCCGCCCTGCTAGTGCCCTTCAAGAATTGGTGAAGGGGGCTATATAGAAATGCTAGGTTTTAGAATCAGTTTCCATTCCATCACAACCCTCCATGTGACTGTGACAGGTGGGTGGTCTAGTGGTTCGCAAATTGCCTTGTTCATATTGTTTTATATCAGTATTATTCATTCTTACCATTCCTAAAATAAGAGGATTCAAATTTTTCCAAAAATTCCTAATATTCCGTCAAGATTCCCATTGGTTAATTTGCTGCATTCAGAATTCCCAGGAAATTTGCAACTCTACCCATAAACATTGGGTATTGACAATGTATATGTGCAAGTGTCGTCACTGTGCTATGTAATTTGTGGGAGAAGAGACAATTTTAGTTGAAAATCATGTTATTTGCCTCTGTAACCCCTGTGTGACCTTTAACCCCACAACTATTATGTGATATGTGTGGTCTTGGTCAGTGATATATGTTACCAAATATGGTCAAATTCAATGAAAGAATGTGACTGCGAGAGCAAATACTGCATGATTGATAGCAGAATAAAAGAAGCAGAAATGACCAGGAAAACAAAAGAGAGAACACCTACTGCATGGCTTTCCAACAATGGGCTCAATTTAAATTTGTGTGTAAAATGAGCTCCATGTTTGTATATTTTTCAGAAACCAATGATGTTAAGCAGGATGTGGAGGACATTTTGTTCTCGCCAAAGCAATTTCTTGCCCAACTATGTCGTATACCACTATCTGAGGAGCAAAGGCTGGGTACCGAAAAGTGGTGCTAAATATGGAGCAGATTTTGGTAAGTATTGTGTATTGCATTTTGATTGAATATTTTGATTGAATTTTTTTTTTAAAGGAGTCAGGGTTGTGCTAGATGACCCTTTTAGTCTTTTTATTGTAAATATTATGTAAGATTCTCACTTTGTTGCAAAATGTGTAACAAAAACTTGAAATTGTAAATTTGAAAACTTGTCTCAAAAGTCATGTAACTGGTAAGATGTTTTCAAACATTTGTACAAAAGTAAATTTCTGAAGATATTAGGCGTATGATTTTGAGATATACGTACCAATATGTATGTTTGTTTTTAATTTCAGAGCATTATCCATGCCATAAATACATAAGTTAAAACAAAACAGACAAAAACTAAGTCCCTTTTCGTAGGAATTATGTAGTGATTTAGCACTATGTATGCATGCTTGAAAAACAAAATGAAAGCAGAGAATAACAGACTCATTGAGTGCCTTTTTTGAAATCTCAATTTCGGTTTTAATTTAGAATGTATTGTTTGCCTTATTGTTGACATTTCAGTTTTATATAAGAAAGGCCCACCATTCTACCATGCCAGTTATTCTGTTCTGGTAAACATGATAGATGAACATTCCTCTACTCAGCATGCTGACGCAAGATTCTGGAATTGGGGTGCTGTAACCGGTATGAACCGGATCACAGAGAATGTAGCTAAGGTAAGTTATAGGGTGTAAAGAAATAGTCTAGCAGAATCACACACAGTAAATGAAAACAATTCATATAGTACCTTAGATCCATAATTGAATGGTTATCAAGGTGCTATAGACCACTTGACATGTGACGTCATTGCCCGGCAGTATGCGCACGCATTATGGCACTTTCCATTGTTCTTTGCCCTGCAGTGTGTGTGCGCATCGTAGTTTGCTCAGGGCGTGTGTATTTTAAATCTCTCACCACATTTCATATAGTACAAGAAAGCCATTGAACAGTGAAGCGGTTCGTTCGAGCATATCGAAAGACCAATCCCTCGCCTTTGTTGATAAACATTGATGTCAAGTGGTCTATACATTTATTCTGTTGCTGCTTATATCCATCAAACTATAATATTTGATTACCATGCATTTATTGTCTTCTTGTGTATCCACAAGTTATGATTTTCCATCTGTTATGTGAGCTTGTACTGAATGATTCAGAATATTATGCACGACAGCATAAGCAAGTAAGCAATATAGTATCTATTTGCTTTCAACTGGTTTTAAATTGGACAGGGGAATATTTTTGATCTAGAAATCTGTGATATTCAGAGATTGTTTTTACAATTTCTTATGTGATCAGTTACTATAAACTCAAAGAGAACTTGTACTTCCATAGGGTATGTATTAATATTATCCAAACAGTTATGAGAAGATCAGGGATTGAGTTTTAAGGCATGCAAGTACAATCGCAAACCTTAAATTACATGTCTGGGTGCGATTTATAGCACACCTCAATTACTAAACTTCTTACCAAGTGCAATTTAATTGCACGCCTGACAGCCCGCTTAAACATTTCGAGAAGTGCGATTTGTAACGCACCTAGCATTTTCAAAACTCAACCCCTGGAAGATTTTCATTTATTTTGATCATGTATGCAATATATATATATGCACGAATGGAAATACCCATCCGATCGTCTACCCAGGGTAAGGTTACCCAGGGTAACCTTACCCTGGGTAGACAATGTGACAGGGACTTTAATATAGAGTTACGATGTATGTACACCATACGCTGTTCTTATACAGCTCTATAGAGCATTCTATCTTGGGGTGATCACAAAATACGCCCCTATTGGCTGTAACAAAACGAAAATCATAGTGTCAACCCAGGGTGACCGTTGAAGACATTTTGTCAACTTCAGGTTGTTACTTTAGTGTGCGTGTCAACCTGGGGTAGTCGGGATGTATACTTTAATACACATGTAAGATAAATATTTTAAATATCTTAAAAGATAAATATAGTTGAAGTGATGCTTATTGGGAAAGTTCTATTCATGTAAATTAAGCGCACAATAATATATTGTCACCAAATGTATATTGTCAGCAACTAGAAATTTATGTCTTTTCCTTGATTGAAACAAAACCAAAAATCGCAGTGTCTACACGGGGTAATCGTTAAGAACCTCATATAAAGGTTTGCTTGTTATTTTACATCTACATGGTCACACTAATTGGACTAAACCATAAGAATTGAACTTCGAATCTTGCAGCAGTTGCATTTAACCATTCGGCGAATCACATAACCACGTGCGTGCTGTTGTATTTACAGTGTTCCCTACCTTCGATAATTCTGATGCTATATAATAGCAGTGGATTCATTTCACTGTGCACAAATTGCAAAAGACGTATAATGTTCATAGGCGTATAATTTTCATAGACATTACACGCTGGCAAGAAGTCATGTGTCATATACCCTGTCTGTGTATCCAGATTTTAACAAAGTAATATAGAGTCTACCCAGGGTAAGGTTACCCTGGGTAACCATACCCTGGGTAGACAATCGGATGGGTATTTCCATTCGTGCATATATATATATATATATATATGACTGAGTGAGAAAATGACTGTGATACAAGTCTCACTTAAGCTGTAGGAGTTGCGACCACAGCTATAACAGCAATCGAAAAACTATGATGGCGAACCAAAACTACACTAGGGTTAAAGTCCCTAATTCAGTCTTAACATCTCCTGGTGCAGACATCGATTTGCAAAGATCACATGACGCCTTGCCTCGAAATCCTGATGGAAGGGACAAGTCTGATGAAGGTGCCTGCAGGAGGAGAAACCTTGTAAATTGCAAGAAAGTCATTTCAATCTCCACCATGAATGTACGGACAATAAGAGAACAGCAGTGTAGAGAGGAGCTAGTTTCTAATCTCATTGAGTACAATGTGGAAGTATTGGGAATACAAGAGCATCGTATTATTCACGATGAACCAATTAGATACGAAAACATACTGGGCAGGACACTGATTACAACATCAGCAACTAAGAACGATCACGGGAGCTGCAGTTGGAGGGGTTGGAATCCTACTGAACAAAAATGCTAAAAATTCACTAGCCAGCGAAGATCACACAACAACAGAATTCTTATTGCAAACTTCCAGGGTAACCCAGCAACAACTGTCATCGTTACATATTGCCCAACCAACGTAGCTGATGAAGACATAGTAGAGAATCACTACGATAGTATGAGGAGAGCCATTGAATCCATCCCGGCTCATAACCTCTTGATAGTAATGGGTGATTTCAATGCTAGAGTTGGACTGGAGGACACTAAATTTACTTACCATGACACCACTAACAGAAATGGAAAGTACCTTGTGGAACTAGCAACAGAGAAGAATCTCATCATTGCAAACACACAGTTTCGCAAGAAAGCTGGAAAATTATGGACATTTACAAGCCCAGGAGGGAATAAATACCAACTAGACTACATACTCATACGAAGAAAATGGAGGAACAGTCTGCAGAACGCTGAGGCATACAACACCTTTGCTAGTGTGGGCTCCGATCACAGAATAGTGTCTGCAAGAATAAGACTAAGCCTCAGAAAGAGCAAGGCGTTACCAAGGAAGAACCAGTTCGATTGGAAATCCCTGAGCACTGATAGAAATATCCAAAAGATGTACACCATAGAAGTGCACAACAGGTTTGAAATCCTTGAAGACATGGAGGAAACAGCCACGGATAAGTACAGCCGATTTATCGCTGCCAACAAAGAAGCAGCTGAGAAGATCATCCCTGTAAAGAAGCGATCTCGAAGGGCAAACTTTTCTCGTGATCCAAGAGTCATAAAGGCAAGAGACCATATCAGGGAGACGTATGAGGTGTATCAACTGGACACTACTGATTGTAAAAGAGAGGAGTACAAGAAGGCGAAGAAAAACCTTGATGATGCATACAACGAAGTTATTGAGGCAGATCTAAATGGCAAGTTGCAAGAGGTTGAAAGAGCGCATGTCAACTCCAAACATGGTGAAAGTTGGAAACTGATCAACGACATCACTGGTAGAAAGGCATGCAGTACAGGTCAGTTGAAGGAAATACTCAAAGTGAAAGGGTCACCAATTGGTACAATCACTTCAAAGGCCTTCTTGGAAGCCCTCCTGACATTGATGATGAGGAAGAAGAAATTACACCAATTTTAGACGAGCTTGATATTAAAGTGGGGCCATTTGACAAAGAAGAATATGAAGAAGCTAAGGCATCTTTGGTTGAGGGAAAGACCTGTGGAGAGGACAACATACCTCCAGAAGTGCTGAAGAGATGTAACCTAGATGACATCGTGTTGGGGTTCTGCAATGACGCACTTCTCAATGGGAAGAAACCGGATCAATGGTCGATACTTAATATTGTTCCTATCCCCAAAACAGGAGATCTTAGTTCAGGAAACAACTATCGCGGTATCAGTCTAAGCTCCATCGTAGCCAAAACCTACAACAGAATGATACTTAATAGGATTAGACCTGAAATTGACCAGCATCTAAGAACAAATCAGAATGGATTTAGAGTTGGTAGAACGACTGTTGGACACATCCTTGCACTACGTAGGCTGATTGAAGAGGTAAAGGCGCATAACCTGCCAGCGATAATAACATTCATCGACTTCAAGAAAGCTTTCGACACCATCCATAGAGGCAAGATGTTGAAGATACTCCATGCCTACGGTATTCGAACTCATTGTTGAAGCTATTGGCAAAATGTACCAAAACACAAAAGCGAAAGTAATATCACCAGATGGCGAGACAGAATTGTTTGAAATCTTAGCAGGAGTACTTCAGGGGATACCTCGCCCCTTACCTGTTTGTGATTGTCCTCGACTTTGCACTGAGAATAGCTATTGAAGGAAATGAAGAGGAGCTAGGATTCCATCTGCAAAAGAGGCGAAGTAGGAGAGTTGGTCCAGTCGTGGTGACAGACTTTGATTTTGCTGACGACATTGCACTGTTGTCTGAGGAAATACACCAAGCACAAGAACTGCTTCAGTAGAGTGGAGACTTCAGCTGCTAAAGTGGGCCTGAAGATGAATGGAAGTAAAACAAAGTATATGTCCTACAATAACAGGAGAGAAAGCATCACAACAAATGGGGGTGTAGAACTAGAGGAGGTAGATGACTTCAAATACCTAGGCGCTTGGATGAAAAGCACAGAAAGGGATGTCAAGTTACGTAAAGCAGCAGCATGGAGGGCGTGCAGTAAACTAAAAAGAAAATCTGGAGGTCAACTCTTACCAAGAGTTTCAAACTTGTATTTTTGCTGCAACAGTGGAGTCGGTGCTGCTTTATGGATCTGCAAGCATGGACCATCACCCTAAACTTGCAAAGGGTTTGGATGGCTGCTACACCCGTATGCTAAGAACTGTACTGAATGTGCATTGGAAAGAACATAGGTCAAACGCAGATCTATATGGAGATCTTCCCAAATTAAGCCACAAGATCAGGGAAAGAAGAACCCGGTTTGCTGGCCACTGTTCTAGAAGTGATGAGCCCGCATCAAAAATGGTTCATTGGACACCCAAGCATGGGAGGCGGAAACCTGGAAGACCTGCTCTGACCTACATTGACATTCTGAAAAATGACACTGGACTGGAGGCAGCAGACTTCAAGACAGCAATGGAGGACAGGAAGTTGTGGAAAGCCATCACAGTTCGAGGACACCACTCGAATTGAGCAAGTAAGCAAGCAAGTAAGCAAGTCTCATTGAATGCACACAAACTACTCACTTGGCATAATTCACCTGTAATTTTATCAATTCAATTAGGCTGCAACTTCTTCTTATATGTGATATCTCCCCAGTGGATAAAATGTGTTGACAGTTTGTATGATATTCTCTCCTTCCAGGAAGTGTTAGTGTGCTATGTTCTGAAGCCACCCGGGATGCAGGAAAATGATCTGGCATCACCCAAATGTCTTCGTCGGTTCAAAGTACAGGAGGTTGTCATGAAACGATGGGTATCGTCACGGGAACGGGAGAGTGGTAATGCTGTGCCTCTAATATCATAGATATGGAATTGTCTCGCAATCATATAGCTAATTACCAGAACTCAAAACACAATACTAAAAACTTAATATAAATAAACTGGCTGTAATGATAAAACAAACATAAAGCTCATTTTAGGCAAGTTGTGCAAACAATTGCTCCCATGGTGTTGTACTTTCCTGGGCTTATTTAATCAAAAAACATTGTTGATAGATAATTGCAAAATGTGACGAACACCTTAGGAATCATGGTAGTTTCTCACTTCTACCCTTGAAGCCAGGTTATTGGGCTATTCCAGTTTACATCCAGACACATAGGGGCCCTATTGCAGACATGATCTTCCACACAGGGAGTGTAGATTTCAAATGGGGTTACATGAATGAGTGACTACATTTAAAGTCTACACCCCCTTTGTGGGAGAGGTCATGCCTTCAATAGGGTTGTATGAATCTCAACTGGAATAGACCATTGATTTCTTCCAGGTTAATTGGTCAGGGATGAAGTGCAAGGTTCTGGTGACACTGGCAACCAGCTGCTTCAGCAGGAATCTGACCAACTGGTTCAACATGAATCTTTTGGAAAAAAAAACATGTCAATGCTGACAAAATAGTACCTGCCTGATTATCACAATAAAACAGCTCAACAGGGAAATAGGTCAAACTTGCCAAATAATATCTGTAACAGCTTGACAAATGTTGACAAAAATGCTATAAAGCAGTTGATGGTGATTGCTGTTGTCATTTGTCTCAGACTGCAAAGTTGTGAATCTGTGAAATTACATAATTATTGAAAAACTAGCAGCTTTGTTAGTATTAATATGATAAGAAAAATGGCAAAGCAGCATAGCAAAGAAGTGATGTTGGTATTAAATGTATCATGCTGCGACAAAAAAGTTTGAAGACAGTCCTGATAGACTATGCAAGGCATTTATCAGTATTATATACAGACGGCAAAACAATTAATGTACCAATTATTTTCACCCTGTATATCCTAAACAAAGACAGGTATGTCACAATTAGAACAGCAGTCAACAGCTGCATCTTTTAGCTCGGATTTAAGACCTCATTATAGTTGAAATCTGTCAAGAAATAAAGACTCAGTGATCCAAAATCCAAAGTAAGATGCAAGTTCAAACGTTGCAGCTTGCTCCATTGGATGCCTTATTGATTTGTAAACAAAGTGTTCTCGATAACTAGCGCTGTGCTTTCCATTGAAATGCAACTTTGATTTCGTTCCTTACTTAGGTTTTCGATCACCATTCTCAATGAAAAGCCGACGATCAATTGAAAATTTTGACCTTTCGTATTGAAGATATGGATTTTTTTTCCCAAAACACCAAAAAAAATTTGGTCTTTTTGGGAAAAAAATCCATATCTTCAATATGAAAGGTCAAAATTTTCAATTGATTGTCGGCTTTTCCTCCCAGCTACATACACTTTAAGACTATATCATTAAATTTATAAAATTTACTTGAGGACTGTTATATCTCCAAAATGTGAAAAATATCAAATTTTAATAATTTGTCATAAAATTTGTATTATATCGTGAATTTCATAAAATTATTTGATATCAGAAAGACATTCTTCGTATTCAGAATGCAATTCGATAGGTCTGATGTGCTCTCACGTCCCACAAAAAATGCTGTCGAAATAGGGCATAATTTAAGTTCTGGTCGTAGCAGACGACAATCCCCACCTGGATGGATACGGCTTGTAAAGCTTTTACGTGTGATGAAATTGACGCATGAGAAACACCTTAATAAAACTTGATACGACATCACCTTTGATCTTTTGCTGGTAGAATCTTGTTATTGTTATCTTCTTCTTCCATTTCATACTCATAACAAACGATTTAAAGATGATTTAATGATGTAAAACCTGTTGTGTTTTCATGGTAAAATTAATGTAAATAGACCAGGGTCGAATCCATCTTGATTTTGACACACCGCCAACAGAGGGCGTAAACCACGCTCATTCCAGTTCCCTTAACTCTATCTCAAAATCAATATTACCGACTTCGGACTGATATTTGTGTTTGTTTAGGATTATACAGGGGTGAACATACTGGTACCTTAATTACAGTAAATCACAATTATTCATTGTTGTAATCACCGTATATTATTGCAGAATAGCATCCAACTAGAAACCATGTGCAACGACTACAGCAGTGAGGTGTGTTACTGGTTTTGTTTATCATGTTTATGATCCAAAGCCATGCTCGTTATCCGTGAATGACACAAGGCACTTTTAGGGACAGATTTATAGGAAACTTGTTCTTCAGCATTATGTAAAAACATGGACAATATTATTATCTGATCCAACTCCAATGACACTAAAATTTTCCTGGCAGGATTTGGCCAATGTTCACTGGAAGGGCATGAAAACTAGCCCAATGGCTGTTATAATGATTTTTCAGGTCCCTGGCACTGAATCCCTATGTAATATTTGATGGATGAGACAAAATCCTGATAAGACAAACTAAATTTTGTGGCCCCACAAATTTCGTATTAAAGAGTTTCCACTGTACCTATTTTAATGCACCCAAAGGTCCAGGGAAATTAACGAGGTGTCACTGGAATAGATAACAATGCTCATCAAATAGGAAGCTTCCTATCACTCTATGATATTATTATTTCATGTTAATAAAAAAATAAAACTACCTGTGAAAGAACAGTATTTTAATTTTGTTTTATGTGTGAATGAATATTACCTACATTTCCAAAAGGTAACTATGAAGATTGCGCAAAAATAATTACTGGTTTTGATATTTCATGCACACTTGTCTGTGTACAATACATTGGCTGGCATTAATAAGGGGTGGTGGGATACATGTACTAAATTCGAACTGTTCAAAACTTTGAAATAACAAGTTATTCCCCCTTCAGGAACACACCTCAATAGTGAACAAACTCAATAAAATAATGAATACACTCACAAATATAAAACATTATTCTTTGTTTAATTTATTAAATTCATTATATTTCTGGCATCATGATATTATAAATTCTTTCTTTCAGCTGCTGGTCAACACCAGCAAAAATACTTACATATCTTTACAATACATACAAACACTGAAGTTATATCAATGTTTATTCATAATGGTAAAATTCTAAAGAGTACCAATAAGTGGTACGATACCAATGCTTCTCTTGTACGACTACAGGTGCGCCCCAGTCTACCGATGCCAACGGTTCTCTTGTATGACTACAGTACACTACAGGTGCGCCAGTTTTATCCTAAATCAAAACCAAATTAATTTGTAAGTGTAGCAACCTGACATTTGATGGATGAAAAAATGACTACTTACTGTAAAGAGGATGCACACATTGAAATGGTCATCTTGAATTACATTTTGCTTAAATCAAACTTAATAAATAGAATCAACTGAAATGTAAAATAATTTTGTAAGGAAATAGCAGTCTTGTATATTGCTTTATTAAGTAGGATCAGTGCCACCTTAACATTGATTTCCAAATAAGTAGATAAGGTAAGGCTCTAAAGACAGGAATGTACTGTTCAGAATTATTACCAGTTAGCATCAAACTTCAAATAGTTTTCATACCAAATCTGCTAAAAATAAAACAGGCAAGCCTTGCATCAAATTTTACATGCTATATTCACAGTAAAACTGTGTTCAGCATATTGTGCATATTTTATGTTTGTTGCAAGACACTACACTTGCTTTCAAAGAAGAACGTCCCTCCATTATATGTGATCAGCATAAACATAGAAGTGGAGTTTTGATTGCCCGATTCAATCATCATAACAACAGACTGCCAATGCACTGGTAATCAGATGGACGATTATGCGTCAAAGCTTCGTTCAGTACAGAGCGACACGCATGAAAGGAATACAAAGCCCACCTACATTGTATGTTGCCCATTTAAAGGGCGCATACGTTCGTCAGAGAATGAGAGATCCATTCTCTGGAAGCTAGTGTAATTCTCGCCTTGCATCTTGGATTCAATTATGATCACATAACCGTAGAGAAAATTATCAAAATTACTTCTAGGATTCAGATGCGAAACAAACTGCAAGACGTTTCTTTCTCCATGATCATGGGTTTATACTTGATTTCAACCCATATTATGCCATGCACTGATAGGTGTACACAGGACATATAGAAAAATTTATCTACTTTCTAAAGACTACATATCCATTCAGTATTCTCTACAATAACTTGCCATAAAAATATCATGTTCTGAAAAAAAAAGTGAGAAAAAATGTATAGTATACTTTTAGTACCTAAACCTAAGAATCTATTCATGGCAGCATACAACGTGTTATTATAATAACACAACTAGAGACTCATTCCAACCAAGTATTTTAGTATCTTCATACCGTTGTAATCACCTTATACAGATGAATAGCGTCCACATCCCTTCGGTCGGTACTCACACTGGTGAATCCAATAAGGACGGGTTATAGTCATCTGTTATTCAGTATTATGCAAAAACCATGACGCCATAATCTGAATCAACAGGTTGGTACCTCTTTAAAAGATGCCATTTAAGAAACATGTTTTCCAATCAATTTCTTCAGGTTAATCAATTTCCTGAAAACTTGCATCAAAGCATCTAAAAACACAAGTTTGACATCCTGTGCATATAATATGACTTAACAAATAAATGACTTCTTATATCAGGCAATACAGTAATAGTTTCTCCTTTTTTAATTCATTGAAAGGGGAAAACCCCAATAGTCATTGCGATTTCCTTCCGTACCAACATTTTGATGTAAAAGACATCCTCTAGCCCTACCAAAGGCCTTTTAAACAAGCTATATTTGTGAGAACTACTAAAACCTGTGTTTGTTTGTTTGTTGTTTTTTTTTGGGGGGGGGGGTCCATTGGGTTTAGCAGTTCTCTGAATATAACATGCTTTTTGGGGGATTGCCACAGTCAAAAGGCCCTATAGTAAGGCCAGCATCCGCTGAAAATATCCAAGGAAAGGAGAATTATGGCACTAAATGAAGCTGCACATTCCCTGAAATATGGAAGTTATAACTTCAAATTAAAAACATCCCTTTTCTTTTTAGATACAAGTTTGTACAATATTATTGATGTAATCTTGTGACAACAAAGGGAAGCAATAACACTCATTCCTACAAAAATAAATGGTCTACACTATACAAGAATTATTAGTTTTTATCCTCAATACTGTTGAAGTTCAAACAACATTCTCACCAAACTGGCTGAGTGAGAGTTTTGCTTATTACTAGCCTGGCCTCACCGATGATGAACGTATTTGCTACATTTTCCAATCACCATATAATTCTATCAAATTCTCCAATCACACTTACGGTTGGTGTCCTGCAGCTCAAAATGGGCTATTTCAGTTGAAATCCATACACCCCCTATGGAAGACATGACCTTAATATCTCCCAAAAAGTGGGAGTAGATCCGAAATTCACACTCCATGTGTGGGAGATTAAGGTTTTGCTTTCCATAGTTGTTGTTTGGATTTCAACTGGAATAACTCAATACAAAATCAATTTCATTAATGCTGTTTGTTACTGACATTTTAATTACTAGTGTATTTTCTGCTAATATGACATGGGCATAAATGTTCACTCTTGCATCCAATCAGGTACTCTTTTCTCTTCAGTTGATGCCAAATAAACCGCTTTACAAACTCATTTCCCAGCACGATGGCAACAGTTCAAAAAGAAGCTGAAGATATACAGATATTAGCGACTTGATCAAGAGCTACTAGTTGCATGGGTTATGGGCTAGTCCAGTTGAAATACATCTCCATTCGGAAGATCACATAACCTTAATCTTCCACACAGCGAGTGGTTACCTGAATGGGCATTTCCATTTGAAATCTATGTGGAATGTTAAGGTCATGTCTTCCATATTTCAACTGGAATATCCCAATTGGCATGGGTAATAGATATGATTGCTATAGTAATGCATATCATTGAGGTGCAAATTTCAAGCAGTGAGTATGTAAAGATAGAATACATTTTTTTAATATTTTTTTTCAAATATAAATATCAAAATTTGAAATATCTAATAAGCATATACAGTGATGTAAATGTCACCCATTATTTTGTCGGACTCTACAGGAGTACAATGTTCATGTTAAAATAGCTGTTAGATTCTATGTAAAAACTACTACAGGTATACAAAGTTGTTTTTGTATTTTAAATACAAAGTTGATTTAATAACAAAGTTAGGGCAGCCCTCTAATACAGGGTTCACAAATATGAATGAATACTATTGTAATTTCTACACCATCCTCTGGGGATTTCAAATAACCAAAAATAGAGGTAGTAAGATATCTTTTGTTGACAAGGACTTGACTATATGTGACCATCCGCCACAAATAGGCTGTGAAGTAGGCAGAGCTTGTTTTAAGATATGGTCCACTGAACTTCTCAAAAACCAATAGAAAACAAAAGGATTTCCCAACTCTTTTACCAATTTTGATGGTACTGTGCAATATCTCAAAAAGTGAAATGCTGACATTACAGCCTATTTGTGGTTGATGGTCACATACACTATCAACAGGTGATTCTGCATAATTGGATTTTGCTGGACTGTGCACCAGTACTAGCTATATTGAATTCTTCTAAATGTACAAGATTGTGGTTAGTGTGTTAACCACAGAGATTACAACCAAAGAGTACAGACTCAGAATTGCTTTGTGCATAACACTACGGTAAATCCACCATGGAGACCAAAATGTGTACCTACAGCATTTAGGTTTGCGCCTGTAGCACTTGGTGCATATTATCGGCACAACGCAAAACAAGCTTGTACTTTATAAATGCAACTTTTTAATGGCAAAATAATCTCGAGGTAGACTATTTTGATCTCCATGAGCGACACCCAAACATGGCTGAGCCAGGACTCATTGGGGGTTATCTCTTTGGTAACCACAGAAGATAGATAACAGTGAGGTAAGTGGTATACATGTACAGATTTATTTTTAACATTTCCCCATTATCATAAGAATTGACATATAACATTCCTATGTAGATAAAAAATGACCAGTTAAATTTGGCATGTGACCCTTGAGGGCAGTTTTGACAAAGACGGACAGTGCAACAGTCGGGGGGAAAAAAGTCATCAAATTATGCCGCAGTTTGTAAAATTGAAATCAATTCTATTATTCATAAACACCTTTCACAATTGACTACTTGATGTGGTTTACAGGTCTTTAATGCTTAATATCTTATTGTACCAAAATGGTATCTGCATATCTGAACCTTGTGTTCAGCTATTCACACACTGTAATTTGTTATTTTATTTTTTTAGCTGAAATGACCGGTCGAGTTAAACTGAAGTTCTATTATATTTGTGCACAAATTTAGAGGGTGTCAATAATCATCAATCTCACTTCATTTGTCCAAGTTTGAGTAATAAATTTCATGTTTTCATTTTATTACAAGCATGCAGAAATTGTAACCAGTCTCCAGTCCAGTAAACTGAAAGTGAATTTTCATGCAGTAAAACTAAAGACACACTATTAGATGATCTATTGGTTTGTCGTATGCAACAGAAGTCAATTGAAGAGTGTTTTTTCCCAAAACTTGTTGCATGTTTGAGACAATTCCAATTTTTTTGTTGTGAAATATATTCATGTTGGGTTTCAAGTTCCTTTGTACATTGTGAACATTTATCATCATTATGGGCTCGGACTTTGTACTACACAAAATGTACAGTTACTGAGTCATGTGAGATATTGCTTAGGTATGGTGATGTACACTATACAGTATTAATGTAATGGGTATTGTACACAGCACCAAGTCCCTGAACTGGGCATCAACTTCTTGTGCCCTTAGAGATGTGTACAAACAGCTCGTCACCTATTTATATCATGCAAACAACTCTGTCATCTATTTGTAAAATGTTTTGCAGAGTACCTTTTACAAATTAAGCATAGCTGCTAACCGATCAGCACATATTATTTGCACAAGGTCGCACACATATATATGCGATGACTAACGCTGAAAAAGGACTTTGCAAAACATGATTTTGATCATGCTTTCACATAAACATAATAGTGTTTTTTTGTTATTAGTGAAAGATTGATTCTCTTTTCATTCTTGTACACTTATTATCAAACTATATTTTTTAAACCAGGGAGTATTATATTTGTACTGGGGCAACTGACACCATTCACCTTACATTATATCTACCAATATCCTTATTATATCCTACCCAATGTCTATAACTGACACCCTTAGTGGCCACTACTGCTCTATGATACTGTATTCCTTTGTACTTTGCAACAGCTGTGTGTACAGGATTTATGTAGCTCATTCATGTTATGCCCATTATTCTCAGAACATGAGGAATTTCAGTATAAATGCAGAAAACAAAATGCTTTTTAAAATAGTTATATTAAATGAATCACTAAATAGAATAAGTTTATTACAAAATACATGCCTCCATAACCATGATGACAATTGCTTGGGAATTAGACCGAAAATGATGAAACTTTTTCAACTGCTGTTCACACAATATACATTATCAGCCAGGGCAACAAATTGACCACATGTTAATCAGATTTTATGTTCTTTTACAATGACAAAGGAATCTAGTATCAGTATCTTCAAGAACTTGTGTAACAGGCTACTTCTGATCACACTTGTATACTTCCCCTATACTCTGATCAGCTCATAATAGGCGGGACTCATAACATTGTGGATTGATATAGAATGGTGTACGCACAGCTGGGTGTTCACCTACGTGAAGTACGCTTTGCGTACCTGACACATGCTTTTGTGAATTTACGCAGGCATAAGTTGGGACTTTATTGACAAAGGTCGAATAATTCTTGCCTATTACAAGCTGATCATAGTAGTATAGCTAGCTAATCTTTTGCTACCTTGACTACTTTTCATTTTCTTTTGAGCAGGCATTGAGATGACAACCTGAGCAGTTACATAATAAGACAACTAATATTATCTAAATAATTACAGTGAACCTGTAGTAATGGCCTGGGATTGCCAATAAATACATCTACATGTATAATAAATTTGCCAATCCATTTACAGTTAGTTTCTGTATGTCATAATTATTAAGGCCAATTTACACATTATTGCATTGCTATAATCAGGACAGATGATAATTGAACAAATAAATAATCAAGGATGACTACCCCTTACCACTACTGCAGAGCTGCCAACTTCACAAGGATGACTACCCCTTACCACTACTGCAGAGCTGCCAACGTCACAAAACACAGGTGGTTTCAAAGGGAATCTTGACAAAACCCTCCTCAAGCCTTCATCATTTTGTTGGTGAAAATGTAGGTTCAAGACTCCCTTTGATGCTTGCATTATTAGTATTCCATACAAAATCAGCAGTTTCACACTTTCATGCATCAAAGTATGAACTATACCCCTTCAGCATTTCCAGTATTCTTCAGTATTCTTTAGTAAAGTTGGTACAAAATACTGTAAACCAGTACTAGTTGGCAGCTCTACTACTGTCAACAATAAATAAGCAGCACACAGGCACAGTATAGTAAAATGAACTCACCCCATTTTTTACAGACTACCATTACACTGGGCAGGAATAACCGTATTATATTACAATCACACTTACAAATAATCGAATGATAACTCTCACCAGTGGCGTAACTAGGGTTGGTAGCGCCCGGGGCAAGAAACAAAATTGGCGCCCCTACCCCCACCCGAGAATTTCTTAGACGCAGTGGTGTGGGAATGGCATCGAGATTATGATTTGGCGCCCCCTAGGGGTAGCGCCCGGAGCACATTGCCCCCCTAGTTACGCCACTGTCTCTCACTCCCTGTTACTTTATCAAATAAAGTTCAAACATGAAACAAATCAGTTCTTGTTTGACCTGCCAACAATTTCTATTACAGTCTTCATGTAATGCCCCATTGTTTCATCTTAATGTGACCATCCATCATGAATGGGCTGTAATGTAGGCAGAGCTTGTTTTAAGATAAGGTCCACTGAACCTCTCAAAAACAAAGGATTTCCCAACTCTTTTACTGATTTTTACTACCTTGCAAAGAAGCAACAGGGACATGTAATATATCAATGTAAAGCTTAATTTGTGGAAAGTAACCTGTCCAATATCTCACAATGTGAAAATGCCGACATTTCAGCCCATTTGTGGTCACAGATGTGATTGCAGTTCATTCTACCATCACTTCAACTGACTATGTGTACATTGTGTCATGTCTGAATACAATTGCTACAGTTTTCTATTCATTTCTCTTTCAGCTGAGATTTGCCTCTCAGTTTTGCGCACAGCTGATGCAGGGTTTGGTAGTAAATATTTCAGCCTCAGTTTAAAACATAGCTAAATGTATACATAGCTAGCACCATTGGTGCCATGATATGAACTGTTAAAAGATTTACACCACTAATACATTACTTATATCTCTAATTGCACAAAATGGTTTTCTTATCTGACACATATCAGATCAACTAACATGGATGCCTCACATTATACATTCCTCTCATCTATACATTAGACAATCAATTTACCCAAATAAACACGCTCCAACACATTTGCTGTGTCTGTTAACCTTGGGACCATATATTAAACTTGACAAGGGACTTTGAGTCCCATCTTAAAATAAATCTCAAGGACATCATTTTTTATTTTATTTTGAATATTACTCAAAATGAAAGGTTCTAGGTATTGTAATGGTTTACAGTCCTTCATGCTACCTGAAGGGATTAGAGAATTTACATTTGATTAAAGTTCTTGTCAAAATGTAAACTTCAACTTTCAGAAAGCTACATTTCCATTAACTATAATGAGGGTCAAAGTTCATTGAGGGGTTATTTGGGGTCATTTACAAAATGCATGATCAATGCTACTGTGGTATTTTCATTTCAGGAGTGCAATATTCCAATGCTTACCTCATTCAAGTTCTAAATAAGCAAACAATATTGAATGAAAGTTCTTGATGATACATCACCAGAGCAAACTGCATGAGAAGAAGGAAGAGCATTTCATCTGCTTGTTCACCTGTGACGTAAATGTAGGAGTGAATGGATAATTTGTGAAATCCTTGCCGGAAATCATAAACTAAAATGCACACAGTAGTGTAGACAATGTTTAATGTTGCCAAAAGCAATGAGAAAATAACCACACACTCCTTTTTTGACTCAATTCCGTTAACTTGTATGTCAATACTCAATACTGTTAAATTCCATCCAGTGTCTATATATGATATCTTCAGTTATAATGTACATATAATAAAAAATAACAATATACAACATATATCTGGCAATCAAAAGTAACCAATTGTTTCTCACAGACTTTTTCAGTACATACCATAAGCCTTTGCGGTTAGACTTGAGATGTTGTCATTTGACGTTACGCCGATTTGCAATGCGCAGAAACAATGTTCGCTAAACTATCTGTGCATCGGCCTCAGACGATGTGATGTCAAATGACGACATCTAAGGTCTACTCGCAAAGGCTTAATGGGATTTACCGAAAAGGCCAATTGACTTGTTTTTAAAAGTGCATTGATTTAAAAGAACCAACCAATATTGTTGTGATACTTATCAAACTGATGAGGATACTGCAATATGAATCATGGTACCTAAAGCTAGCTTGCTACTTTGTAGCTGTTTTGGGTTCACATATGAAGACAACAGCTGACAACACAAACATTATTAGTCTCTTTGCGATATGGCAGACACAATAGAATGGTGCTGCACAAAGTGGGTAAAGGCTTTTGAATTTAGCCGGTTTTACCCAGATTGAATACTGCCCTCCTATTGCGTGCGCCATACTTTGAAAAGGCTAATTGCATTATCATAGACTCGGTATCAGTTATTCCCTCATCTCTCAAATACAGAAATGACAGGTCCCTAAATTATCATATTTTTTGCAAAATAATTGTCTACAAGCAAGCAGCAAGTCAGGTGGTATAATTGTGTGCAGTGCATAGAGGTATCAAACCTTTACTACCACCTTCATAATATCATAAAAACAGGTGGATTGTACCAATGAGTAAATGCTGCTACACTGCAAAAATCTAATTCTGTCCACAACTTGTGGTCGAGGACCAGAATGCTAAAAACATAAAGGCCACAGCCTGGCATGGCTGATGCCGCTGACTTCCATTGTAAAGATTTATAACTAATGGAGTTCCAATATAGCATTGTGGTCCTGGACGGAATCAGTTTTTTGCCTGCGAGATGGGCACAAGCAACACCCTAGAGTGATCACACACATATAATATACTAAAGACGGTATCATAATTGTACCTATTTTTTCACTGTGTGTTGAGCTTGACAACATGCACACAATTATTTGACTGATTGACTTATCGGGTGTACAATAATGGAGTCATGTATATATACCGCACTCACGGCACACATTCATGATTGCATAACACAACAATTATGAAGCTGTCTTTACCTATCCATATTATTCAGTATTCATCAACACATAAGGTATATTGCTGATAGTGATTGATAGGCAAAGGTGAGGCATGCTGGGAAGGAAAAGGGCTCAAATTCACTGGTGACAAATTCTATAGCTTTTGAGCCCTTTTCATTCCTAGCATGCATCACATTTGCCCATTGATCTCGATCAGCAATATGCCTTATCCACTATTTTCAGCCAGTAACAAAAAGCTAATTACATGTTAATTTCTTTATAGACCTTTTTAGAAACGGAAATCTTCTAGTTCCGAAAAATGTAAACAAAATCTACACAACCAATTACACACTGGTGGCAGCATGTTTGATGAATATGTTGGTTGGTATGATTGTTTACATCAATTATGTAGCCTGCTGCTCTTACTTGATGCAGGGTATTGAATGCGGTGTCCATTGAATGGTCAAATACGCATTCAAATCACCAGAAATTGATTAGCTGAATATATTTTGATGCTCGTGTATGGTTGGAGTTTTCCGTAAAAGGCCTCCTGAAACGGTCTATTCAATGCTGATGTAATACACCACCTGATGTAATGCGCAAATTGACATTTCATGTGCAAAATCTACTGAAGAATATGATGTTGAGTCACAAAGACAGAATCAACAAATATTATGCAGAAAAAATTCCCTGTGCACAGCAGTGAGGATACCCTGCATTGAATGTGACTGTGATGTCTGATGTATCTGAATCATTGTGTGAACTCTCACGCAGTGATTCATGTACATCAGACATCACCACACCTAAATCATGTTATCTTCAGGATGGTTGGTACAACAGAAAGTAGTGGTGTTTGAATCTCCATCTTGCCCACCCTGTCCATCATTCTTCATTCACAAAATAATGGTCAGCTTATAACACTCGTATTCTGATAAAAATTGCATGGTGTCATGTTCCTAGTTAATTTAGAAGATATCAGGGCAGTGAGAATAATTCCGATCCCAGTAGCCACCTTTGTATGTCCAAATATCTTGATCCCCAGTGTGAGGATGACTGCCTAGATAGAACCAAACAGGGCTCCACGTTTCTTTCGACTTGTGTCGTTGCTTGCGTACTGCTCTCTGTTTTTCTTCTAGACGGTGCTTCTCATCCGAGGCAGAATCTGCACAAAAACAACAAATTTTACATGACATTTTGTTTGTGACAACTTTTGCAGTTGATAATCAGAAAGTGCTACAATATGTAGCAATACTTGTGATTGGAAACTGGTATTTAAAATATCAATCCCAATGTCGGTCTTTAAATTTACATAGATGCATCACAAATGACGTCAATCATTTGATCTGTTGAGAAAGCTTATTACAAGTTTCTATACCATGATATGAAGACATTGATACTTCAACTTGTGTCTTTTGATTTTGTTTTGTTTTTACTCCTTTTTCGCTTTGTCTATTATATAACATTCCACACCCACTTATGGCTGTGCTTGACTCCAAACTGTAAGAGTCTTCAGTTGCATACATTTATAGTGTGGTTTTCTACAGTTTTCCCATTTCAAGAGAACATATGTGACCCAATCTGATCCACTCAGGCCAAAGTTGGAAATTTTTGAAATTGAATTACTACCATTACTAACTTGCTCAGTACCTACACTTACTGACTAACTTGTTCAGTACATACACTTAGTGATGTTGAATCCCCAGGTCTATTGAGTACTTGGTTGCAAAGTTATGAACCTTTTATATGTCCATTTTCTCCTGTTTTTATTGTGTTTTTTTTAAAAATTTTTGCCTTTATCTCAGTTTCGTTGTTGCCGACTTTAGCCTGATTGGATCAGATCTGGTCACATATAAAACAATGCAACTTACCAACATCTGCATTTTCTAGATGCCTAATGTCTGGTCTTAACCTTGAATCAGTAGGAGCAATGTGTTTCTTCATACTCTCACTTAATTCATTCACTCTCATTGCAAATAATGTAAAATTGTAGTACTGTAAGACAGACACATAAGACAGGAATATTAATATCTACTTACAACCTTTCAGTGTACACAACACATCTTCAGCTAATTTTACAATCTGAAGTACATGCTGTTTTTCAAGGAAGTGCAATAAACTTGTAGCTGACATGTACAATGAGGAATTATGTATAATTAATGATATTTGCAAGAAAGACATACAAACAATAATACAAATTTGCCATGGCTACTTATGCAGTATAGTGCAAGAAACTTGTATGAACCATATGAGGAGCTTTGTTGTACTCATTTAAATAATTACATTAAAAAACTCAATGATAGAGAACAGAGCACATGTATGTTGAGGACATGATCAAACTTGCACATACTATCAGTGATCCTTGCAAATGCAAAAAAAATATTTGGAATTTGTAGAATATAGCTAAAAGAATACAATATAGCTCAAGCAAGTTGCATGGATCACTAGGCCATAATATGTGACCCATTCCTGCAAAACCCTCAACAAGTTGCCAGAGAGTTGTAGGCCTGGAAAAATGACATTCCCATATTTTTTTTTTCAAATTTTCAAATACCTAATTTCATGGTATCTGGCTGTGGAACTAAGTTATTAAAAATCCTTGAAAATTAGCCTGGTAAAAACAAAATGTCACCTAATTTTTTGGCTTAAATAGTGTACAATTGAAAAATATTCTGCACATTGCGCACAATTATCACAGCAACACAGGTCCAAAATGATGCCTACCAGGATTTTTATTGTCTTTGTCCCCTTTTTAAACTTACCATGATAGTGATACGCCACTGGAATATAAGGATTTTTACAAGACCACACTGATCCCATCTATTGTGGGCTAATCACAGTATTGTAATAGATGCAAGCAATGATCACAATACAGGACATGCATTTCACTAACCTGTGCTGAGTTGTCTGGTCTTGGTACATTTCTCCATAGAAGTTCTGCACGCTGAAACTCTGGTCCATCTGGATTGATGCACCAGTCTTCCTCTAATTGAGGGGGGACCTACAAGATATGACAAAATGACAATTATTATGACAAGTAATGAAGGCAATACCTGGTTGGTTCTAAGAAAGAGGAATGGATAGAAGTCCTTGAACACCTGAATTGAAATAGCTTGGGACATCTGACTAATACAGATTGTGGAACTCAACAACAATCATATCACAAACGTTTTAACAGAGACATAATCTAATCAAGATGTGCTATATTGACAACACAAATCACAATTAACAAAGAAAACTCTCATATATTCGGACAAAACATTCTTAACAACATCCCGAAATGATTGGTAAGAAACTGTTTAGTCCACAAGAACATCAACTTTTATCAAGTTTGCGAAGTAAGGTTTGTAGGATGACCATGTCTTAAACACACATCAATCAAATTGTCTCCTCTGCAATGCATAAAGGTTATCACTGTCAATTCAGACAACAGTCCTCTCATAAAACAGGACTTGACTATTAAACTTGGACCCTTTTGTTACTACTATATATTTGCATAGAATATGTATGTTATGTTAGTAGTTAGTATATTTTACCCTTTAATCAGAATGGATTTTCATTAATGCTAGAGTTAAGCTGATTTATTTCTCATGCTTTGTGATTATTAGTGCGCAGTGTGCAACATCATAACATCTTAGTTTTATCAATTTTGACAACTTGCAGTGATAGTTCATTTCTTTTTCTGAACCTATGACCATTTGGTAGATCACAAATGAAATTTCACTATACTGGTAATTTTCTTTTTAGATTAGCGATACGATAAAATATACTAGCTGTCACAGTCCTTTCGCTAAAATTGCACATGTCTGATCTGTGATTAATGTAAAACAAGGTGAGGTATGCGAGTCCACTTTCTTTTACGATCAACTCAGTGCTGTACGGTGCGACCAATTTAGGCGCATTGGCGACTAGATTTTTTCTGATGCGACTAAACCTTCAATCCTTGGCGCCAATGGCGACCAACTGTTGAAGCTTTTATTCGCCAGAGTGTTCAATAGTACAAATGTACGGCTATGAATATCATGACATCTCAATGGGGACTTTCTGGAAAACACATGAACATATCTAATAGGCCTACATTGTACATGCTGTACATGGAGTATGTAGATTGAGTACAGCAGCTATGATTCATTCAACGCAACATGTGGCTGTGACAGGGAAACCCCCTTAAAATAGAACATAGATATAAACATTGTGGGCAGAATGACTTCGAGAAAAGTTGGAATACGGTGCGTTGGCGCCTCCGTTTTTTTACTTGAGAGCAAAATTTGGGCGCCTAAATTTATAAAGTTATGAGCCATTGGCTCCTCAATCAGTTTTTGCACCGTACAGCACTGGATCAACTTGATTCAGTCAATTATGCTAGATTTCAGAATTTACACTCATGCATGACATTGGCAAAATAAAGCGAAATATTTGTGACCATAAAACTTTGCAATTGGTAAGTTTTACTGCCACCATGTTAAACTCAGTCAGAATGGTTTCCTCAAGATGTCTTACCAGCTGCTATCTAGCATAGCATCATATGCAGTAATCACCATCACCAAATTTGTCTACCTGCTGGCGCATACATCACATTATCATGAATTCTACATACTCCCTCATATTTCTCATGACAGAATCATGTGAATTTGATGATTCAATCATGTTTCACCGTTTGAATATTTGCGTCCGGCGCGTAGACAAAGTTTAACTTGCTCGGGTAGCAAAGCACACAGATGACGTGGACACATAGTTTTTCAACGGTAATGAACAATGGTAGAACATGATTGAATCCCTAATAAATATAGGTTAGTAAATATTATAAGAAATAAAATAGGCTAGTTTTGTGATGGCATTTTTGGTGTTAATATTACCCAGCATACCATGTGCTATTGACTAATCTTCTTGGGGTTAGGAACTGTACTATTTAGCAGGGCTAACCCTTAATATGATCTGCCCATCCATGTTTAAGTAGCAAATGATTTTGCAGCCAGAATGGCAGGAAAAAACGTAAGTCCTATCTCACTCAAAACCATGGTAAGTTTCTTTCTGATGCCACCCAAATATTATGACATTTTATCATTCACTGAAATATCTTCAAACTATGGATTTCCATCAAAGACTGTGAGAAGCATTAAGTTTTGTGTCACAATTTAAGGAACCACTGATGATGAAATATCAGTAAAAATGTTGGGAAAGTCCCTATTTAAGGGTCAGTTACTGTTGGTTAGTGGTCTATTACCAGTGGCAAGGTTTGCATCAGTTATTGCTCTGGGTAACAGTGTGCTCTTTGTAGTAATTTATGCTCTTTCATTTCTTACATAAGGAATCGCATCTGTTGCACAAAATACTTTGTTCCCACCTCTTTACTCTGGGAAGAATCAAAGCTTAGAAATTATCAATCTAAAATGAAAGCACCAAGATTCTACACCTTAATTAATCAATTATTTCTCTTCAACTATAAATTCTGGCATATTAATTTATTATATATATATTTGATGCGATCAAGCAAAATCAGTTGGAACTTGGAAATATTGATTTTGAGATATAGCCATACAAAGGAAACATTTCCTTGTTTTGGAAACTCCTAATTGCTCATATCTTTGGAACTGGTTGTTCAGTTTCAATGGAGTTTTCTGCACAATGCAGCTTTGTAAAGGCTTTTTATTATCCTATAAGAAACTGAAAATTTAATATTTCCGAGTTCCGACTGATTTTGCTTGATCGCATCACATATGGCTGCCCAGCCAGCATTCCTTACCATCTTTAGTACAAATCTATCCAATTCAATTGGGTACCTCTTAGGTATTACAGTTCTTTTAAACTGTGTAGTCTTCTTTTGTGTTTGTGTACACATTATGATTTTAATGTATTAAAATTAAATACTACAAGAACTTGTTTTGATAGATCTCGGGTAAGTTAGCACTATGCTTGAAATAGCCATGCATGCATGCGATATAATGCAAAAATTGTCCCTGTGAATTCAGGCTCATTTGTGAAAAACACTATCCAAATTTTTTAAAAAAGGGGTGTCTCAAAGCTCCATCGCATTAGTTTACTCACGGCATTAGTAAAAAAAAAAAAGTAAAAATACGATCGAATACAATAGCAGCATCACTTTATTGTTCAATACCATACTTCATACAGTAGTATAGTTGCATTTTGCATTAGTTTTTCAGAGTTGGAGAGCTTTGAGACAAACTTTTGTTTTATTTGGCCTTATTTGAATAATTTATGCAAGATGCTACATGATATGTCAAATTGTTTTAAAGCTTTTAAAGCATCAATTGGTTCTAGTAATGATGCATCTTTGTATTAATTAAAGGCACCACTATAAGACTAAATTCATCAGTCATCCACACTGCGCATGTATTGTGTTATGCTTGTAATGACCTGTTAGACTCATGAAAATGATATAGCACAACTATCGGTGCTTCTGTACCGCACCGTTGCAACAAGATCGCGCTCAGAATTCAAAAAATATGTGTTCAATAACAAACATGGTCAAAAGCTCACTTTGGTTACAACTGCACAGTCTCAATGCAAGCAGAATCTGGTTGCAAAGTCTGACACTTTTTTAACACATGCCGTATAAGTTTCAGTCATCAACCTAGAAAATGGATGAATGAGGGCAGCATTCTAACCTACTATTATGTTTGTTCACAAATGAGTCAAGATTCAATTAGTACCCAAAGCTATCCCATTGAATCATTATAGACTAACCTTAACCCATGAATACGGAGAGTCACTCTCAGAGTCCTGAAAATGTCACCAGAATTGAAATTGAAAAACACCTTACATGCATAGCCTGTCTTACAGTAGTCATATGTGAAGAAAACTAATATGGCCTGTAGGCCGTTGACTGATGCATTGTAACAGCAAACCATGTGGTACTAATTTACTAGTGTAACATTGTTTAAAAACATATCAGACAATTACAATGCATTGCTTTAATTATATAACTTAAATTATTTGCCTTGAGAAAAGTTGGACAACTTAGGGGTTCTGAATAGGAAGGCAGTCTGCAGGCCAGATCCAGCCCGCTAACCAATTGTGATCTGAAGTGTACAGTAAACATAACTAATACGGTGTATTTAGCTCCTCAAACACAATTCTTTGAAATGATAATAGCTCTGTGGCCACTGTGCAAATATAATGGAGAACCCCTTCATTAAGTAGTTCAGCAATTCCATTGTACCCACATAATGTCCATGACGACCAATTTGATTTATACTTCAAGACTCTATGCTCAGCAAATGAAAAATCATGAAAGGAACAGAAAGAAGAAACTAAGAAGTGGATTATTCATCTTTCATATAGCAACTCTTTTTTTCCCTTCTAGCATATATCGCAGTTTTGTTTTGAGATTGTAAATCTTTCAAAATGGTACTAATTATTTGCAAATACATCAAACAGGGAAACCAAAGATTGAATTGAAAAAACCTTGTCGGAATCATCAATATGATTTACCATATGCTTATATATGCTACTTAAGCATATGCTTTACAATACACATTGACCATTTTATTTATTTATGCATAATATTTCAGCACTGACTACTGGCAAATTAAATTCTGGGCTTCCTATTCTTCTTAAGATGTACATGTTTTATCCAAATAAATAAAACTGAATAATGTAAGTGTAATGCTGCAGTAAGACACCATACTGGATTATTACTTTACAACTAAGGTCAGCATTTCCAACAATTGAATGACATTTGCCTTAAACTGGAGCATGTACATGCTCTAAAGTATACATTGACATAATACATTGTACACAGATTACAACATTTGGCCAAACATCAGGTGATAGCACATTTTCAAGCCATATGGCCAAACATCAGGTGATACCACATTTTCCTCTCCCCCTAGAGACATGCAAACATAGTGCAGTCCAAGTTCAATAGTTTGTCTGATTCTTATCTTACTAAACTGGTTTCATTCCTAATACTTTTCTTCTTACAATGTTATTTAATTAGCATAAGACTGTAACCACTGTACCTCAAGCAATTAGCTTTGTGAAGATCACAAGTTTCAATTTCTCAATCCATACTATCTAGGATTTGAATATGAATTATTATCTACTTCCTGTCATACCTTTCAGATCATGAGAGGGGAAGATTGAATACTTTTATAACATAGGGTATCAATGACAAAATACCCAAAAAATTCAGTTTCCGACGATATAGTTCTTCCAGGGACACCCTGCAGGTCTAAATTGCTCTGTAAATTAAATCTTACTTGTATTACCAGTATCTCTATTCTTTGATAATTAAATCAAGGAATTTAAATGAATTGCTTTGTTATTGTCAAATCTTGACATGCAAATCCCTACAACATACACCATTTTTTGTGCAACTCTCCAGCAAAATTTGCTATTTATTTCTCCGCAAATCTGCAATTTTTTCCCCACAAAAATCACTGGTCTGTGGCAGCTAGCTCACTGATTGACACCCCATATTGGTATCTGCAGTTTCTTAATTAATACTGATTGCAACACACATTGAAAGACATTAATTGCATCTCACTTCAACTGCGATTGTATATCAGTGTTTGTTTTCTGAATTCTGTACTTAACCTACCATATCCCAACTGTGTCTCATCTTAACAGCTCTATCCTACCTCAAACTAATTACATCACCAATATGACATCATCTCATGTCCACTGGATAAAACACTGGCAGGTGAATTCTGTACTTAACCTACCATATCCCAACTGTGTCTCATCTTAAGGAGGCACACAGGATCACTAATTATCCATTATTATTCACCTCATAACTCAAAAACTATTTATGTAAAGTATATAAAAGTATACATTTTTTGAACGGAAATGAGCTCATAAATCCATTTAAACTGTCAGTTTTGGGTCAAAAAGTAAAATTTTCGAGAAAATCCCAAAAAAACGGCTTTTTTGACCAAACATTTTTGGTCCGCCATAAAAAATTATTTGAAAATCAAAACTGTAAAACATGAATTTTATTAATTTAGACAAATAAATCTAGAAAGTGTTTTTTATTTTTTCGAAATTTTGCTTAGTTTTTAAATTATAGGCCAAAAATCAGTAAAAACGTGTGAACCGTGATCAAATATTTGAATCATGGGTGATAAAAAAAGTTCTAGGCCCTAATTTAAAAAAATGAAAAAACACTATCTAGATTTTGGTCATATCTAAACGTTTGACTTAAAAACTTACCTCAGTGATGCTTCATTTAGACGCTATGGCGGACCAAAAATGGTTAAAAGTGGTCAAAAGTGAACTTGCCGAAAATCGCGATTTAGAAAAATACAGCGGATTTTAGGTCCATTTTGAAGATTATTCCATAAATATATAATCCGTGACTTGTGACGTTTGGTCAAGTTAGAAAATGAGAAGGGGCGTCATCTGCAGCAGATTGGCATTTTTTTGGTGATTTAGAAGGTAAAATATACAATATGACAAAATTATCCGTGCACATTCGGCAGATGTTTATCCACATGGCAGTAGCCATTTTATTTACTGCAGTCTTGTTTCCATGGTGCAGCAGAGCTTCCGGCAAGGCCATGGAGTCGCGTCGGCGTTTGAGGAGCGACAGGGCGCATGGACAGACAGACAGGTTACTGTGAATAAGTTGCACAGTGCATGGTCGTGTTGCCGTGAACGAAACCTGTTCCGTATAAAAAAAGAAACCATGATTATTTAAGCACAATTTTGTCCTGTTCCGTATAAAAAAAGAACATGCTCTGTATTAAAATTTGCGGACATCAGAACATTAAAAGTAGCATAGAATAACTGACAAGCAATTATTTTAGCAGATAATCAGGAAGTTTTATGAAATGAAGAATAAATTGAGACATAGGCTCAATTGCGATTTCTGTTTTGTCCTAATTTTCATAATGTTGTTAATTTATTTTTCTTTCTTTTATTTATTTATTTATTTATTTGTTTTTTGGTGTTGACAAATATTGCATTTTTATGTTCATTGTCCTTTTCTGAACCGCAAACATGATGTTGTTACTACTCCTTGCTTTATCTTTTAGTTGGTGCTAGAGAGGCAACACAGCGGCCCGTCCGTGCCAAAGATAGGCATTTAACGCCCGTTATAGCTAGGCCTACGCCACAGGAATCCCAAGTAAAATTTTAAAAGATTCTGATGTGTCGCATTACTCAATATTCCGTTTTTGTTATTGTAATTGTTTGTTGTTATCATATTTTATTTTTAACTTTTTACGGAATATCAAACACGTACAAAAGTCATAGGCCTATTATAGGCCTAAAGCCACAATAAAGTTGTAAAATATTTTGTACTGCATAAAAAGTAAATAAAATACAACAACAAAAATTAAAACAAAAGTGTGTCTGTTGTTGTTTTCAATCAAATAAACGTGTAAAAAGTGGGGTAAAAGTTGCAATATATGTCTTGAATAAACTTCTTGTAAAACGATCAAAAAGTAGGCCTATATAATATAAGTTAAACGGACAAAACACGGAGAGGTCACAAGAAAACTGAAAAACACGGAAATTGACATAGCCTAACAAAACCGAATTTCAAAAGTAGGAAACGGAACACTTATGGCTTTAAATTAGAGTGTGGTTTATGCAGTAGGCCTAGGCCTACCGTATAGATAGGCATCATGCTATAAAGAGCGTTTTAAAACACTGCATGAAAACATTCACGAAAAATGCGAAATCATGGCATATGGTAGACCTAATAGGCCTACTAATGGAAATGTAGTTAAAATGGGTTATGAAAAAAAGCACGAATTTGCGTTTTCGATTATATTTCTCGTTTGAAATTATTATTTAGCATTAAAACATTCATGAAAATGCTCTCATAAACGCGTGCTCGCGTAGCCGATTTCAAAGATCGACATTTTTGACATAGAGTTGTAGACCTATGCCTAGATAGGCCTACTAGATGGTCGATATGATGTATTGAAATGTCAACGTTTTTGACATTTTTGAACGTTTGAAAACGAATCTTAAATCCGTGTTTTAATAACACTTTGAAACATTATTCAGGGCCTTAGGTATCTAATATAGGCCTACCGGTAGTAACTCCTTGCCTATTTTTTATGGTCTTCAAAATTAAGACGAGACTGAACGACAGCAGAGGCCTCCGAATCAAGGCTGGGACTGCATAAAATATAAGTTAATATACATGATATAATAGGCCTATATTCTTGTCCAACTACACCAACTTGGTAAATCAAATAATAACAATGAAATGAATGAATGAATGAATGAATGAATGAATGAATGAATGAATGAATGAATGAATGAAATAAAACAAATTTTTAAACATAAAATGATAAGCCTAATGATGTACTATACGGGCTAAGTCTAGCCTACTAGCAAAATATTTAGGGCCTACGTTTTCTATCTACCAGATTGCGTCATCATTACAGGGCTTCTTACAGGTAACTAGGCCCTACTTCTTACAGATAAATTTCGTATTTTCAAGTTCAGAATGAAACTTGAAAATAAAAATAAAAACAAACAAAAAATGCACTATTATGTTCATATAAAAAAAACCTATAATTTATACCACTATATATCAGCACTTTTTTGGCGAAATTTATCGAGTAGGCCTACTGATTCTGGGACGGGGACGGTGGTGGTCTCAGGTCGGCCCGCAGTTTCGCAATGCAATGCTGCAAGCTTTACCTACCTTGGAAGAGATCAATAGGCCTACGATAAAATACGGTAGTGATCGCGATTGGCGACTCCAGCGCCTCAATCAGCAATCACCTCGCCCATCCAGTTTACCATGTGTGCGTGTGTTTGCTAGCTGTACGCCGCAGTACGCGTTACGAGAACACGATCTATTATGGAAAACAATGATTTATTTGCTTTTTGCATTTTGACTTAATTTTTAATGAAAAAGGGTCTATAAAATAGCTTTTCTTATGGTTCAAATTTTAAGATTTTTTAAAAATCTATTAATGATAAGATAAAATACGGTTTGAAGATGACATTAGTGATGAAAACTCAATTTTGGCCATGTAACACTTCAGTGATCCTGTGTGCATCCTTAACAGCTCTATCCTACCTCAAACTAATTACATCACCAATATGACATCACCTCATGTCCACTGGATAAAAACACTGGCAGGTGGGAATGTATAACCCATGAGCCGGCCACAATGTTTTCTGTCCACCTTGTCAAAGTAACACAGCTTCAATTAGCCAATGCATTGCCACAACTGATTGCTATCTGTAATTCCTTTTGAAGAGGATGACAGTCATCTCATGTTCACATGGGCAATGTATTTGAATGATACTACTCAATTTGTTTGTCCACAAAACAAACTTCATGGAGTTGGTACCCCCGATTTGGTACATCCAACTTATGCCATCAATTAATTTTTCCAACAAGTTCATAGACATACATTGGAGAGGCAACAGTGCACATTTTAGTAGACAAAGGGTACATACACAGAGGGGACCCAAACAATTATGTTGTAAAAGGGTCAAAGAATTGAACAAATCCCACACAGGTGCTCTAAGGTAGGTCAAATACAGTACACAGATAACCATGCCTTGAAACATTACCAGATCAAGTTCCTATACAAGGGATATCATAAATGCATGCTGATCATTCAGTCATTCATTACATTTCTAATAACCAGGGTTCAAAGATGCAGAACTATTATGGTATTCACAGGAATGGAATTTGACTTGGTTAGTTAGTTGTAAGGGTACATTACATACAACCAATGATGGCCCAGGTGGTAATGGGAATAGAAGGATTGGATATGGTTATGTCTTGCTGTATACATCTATGTCCTGTCAAATGTCATGGTAAAACACTAACCTGTTTACTTGTAATCAATAAAACAAACAATATGGATATATTGCTAATTCTATGAATACAGAATGATACCAAAATATGTTGCAAAAACTGTTTATTTGGTTATGAATATATTTACTATACAACAATTTTTCATTGCAATTCATTTTTAAGTATATGGAAGTAAATTGAATATTTACCAGACTAAATTTAAGCCTATTTTGTCACTCACGGAAAACATGACATTTATACAAGACAAGATAATACAGGACCAGTCATAACCAGTATCAGCCTACAAGACATTCACCATTCTCTTGCTTCTCATTGTATTCATCTACACACAGAATATGAAACCCCTTACTACATGAATGGGTTTATGTTCTAGTGTACATGTGAATACATAGATCATCTAGAGCAGAGAACCAACAGAAAGGGAGTTACAGTCATTGATTACTCTGGCAAGCCAGAGATACAGTTAGCTAACCCTAATGAAGCAATCAATACCCAGGTTAACAAAGTACACCTTTCATAAAGCTGTGGTCAAGCTATGACTAGTAACATAGTCCAGACAATTTCAAAATATCGTCATGATTTTTTTCACAGCGAAATGTGCATTTTCCACTGCCAATTGTTTTGCAATCTCTTTGTCAACATTGTAGAGTGAAATTGGTGCATAACATCTATTCAGGGACCTAATAATAAACAACTTTGTATTATAAGAATAGAGCTCATCTATTCGTACAATACAAAAAAATTATTTTTAAGGTCCCTAAATATATTTTAAGCACCAAATCCACTCTACAATGTTGTCAGAGATTGTAAAACAATTTGCTGTGGAAATGTACATTTTGCTGTGGAAATATATAGCATCCATATTTGGAAATCTGAACTTCACTATGTAGTTTTACATTCTTTGAATTTATTTTAACAAAGATCGAAGCAAACTTGTTAAATATTGACACCAAATTCAAAAGAGATAAAAAAGAAAATGTGTGTGCTATTTAAGTAAAAATTCTCAAGCAATTCTAGTGATATTAAAATTAGTTAAGTGTAGCCACATATGCTATGAAAGGCTCTATGCTAGTAAACAAATAGAAACAAGATTGGACTCAATTATACTCTATCAAAATTGAAACAATAACAAAAAATATACAGGTAGGTACCCCTGTAAACCATATATAATCCCCCAGTAAACAAGTGACTGCCTTAAGTATGTGACCTTTTAAACTGAAGGGGAAATGACTTATGCGCTCAAGTTAGTATCCAGGGAACACAAAATTGTAATGACTGGATTGAGTAATCAGATTCTTGTGTTTTATCTCAGTTCCCCTTGAAGCAAGCTCCATTTGGGCTGTTCCATTTGAAGTCCATACACCA
>NC_092630.1:82617386-82653742 GCF_039555335.1 Amphiura filiformis | reverse complement strand
ACGTCTTAATAACATTAAAATGTCGGGTTATATAAAGGTCATGATAACGTTTTAAAACGTTTTGTATGAAAACACACTACAACAATATTTTTAAATGTTTTTCAAAAATGTATTGTAAACTATTTTTGCAAACATTTTTGCCAAATATTGCGTCAATACTTAAATAACATTATGTTAAAATGTTTGAACCCAGCAAACACAGAAATGTTCTTAAAATGTTTTTTTTCAAAACCTTTTAATAACATTTAAATATCGGGTTATATAAAGGTCATGAAAACGTTTTTAAAACGTTATTGAAAATATTTTGGGCAAACATTTTTCGCAAAATATTTTTCAACCCCAAAATAACATTCTGTTTAGAATGTTTTGTATCAAGTTTTCAAGAATGTTATTGGAATGTTATAAAAACGTTTTTATACCTTTATATAACCCGACATTTAAACGTTTTCTGTAAAACATTTTTGTTTGCTGAGCAGTAGATTATCAAAAATGTTTTTAAGGTTAGAAAACGTTTTATACTCTTAATATACCCTTTACATAACCCGACATTTAAACGTTTTCTGACAACCTTTTATAACCTTTTGCGAATGACGTCGAAAACGTTTTGTGTTTGCTGGGTAGTTATCCCTGTTTGTTCATGCAATGAAAAATATCACTGGTTTGAGGTCGTATCACACGAGGCCGCAGGCCGAGTGTGATACGACCTCAACACCAGTGATATTTTTCGTATTGCATATGAACATGAATTTATCATTCAGTAGACATGAATTTAACACAAATAAATAAATAAATAAATAAATAAATAAATAAATAAATAAATAAATAAATAAATAAATAATAATAAATAAATCAATAATACCACAATCATAAAATGATCAAGTTATAGGCCTACTCCAAACTCTTCCAAGTATATGCTTTACAGTTTTCTGTCATGCAACTACCGCCAAGCCATGTAATCAATCAATCAATCAATCAATATTTTATTAACATTCACCAAACAAACTGGTATAGGTAATATTGAAGTTACAAATACAAATATTTACAATTATAATTGTAATACAGCGCGCCATTGCCAACGCGTGACGCACACTTAGCACGCGACGCGAGGTAGCGGGTAATTGCCGTCTCTACCGCATACGCGATCAGCACAGTGTACAATACAACGCGTGTATGCAAGCCCGTTAATTGCCGTTACTGCTTAAGAGCTGAATAATACGGCTATATATTGTACGGTAATTTATGAACGCTGAACAATACGAAATCATATTATTTGGCTATTAACCAATGAAATGTCGTTATTCATGTCTACTGAATGATAATAACTAGTATCTCAAGATTATAAGAAGCACAGCAGAAAGAAATCAGGCCAACATGTAGAAAATTTGGTTTCACATAAATACTACTGCTTGGTAATATTTTCAAGTTAATCATCATAGTTTTTCACATCTGTAACTATTGTTATATTTTGGGCCAATGCTTAATAAAAATGTCATTGAAATAGTCGGAAATCATTTGAGGGTCTGAGATAACATGATCTTGAGTGCCTGTAAATTGAGTTTGAATATTATAGTCTTATTAGGGCCAATGATAAAGTTTAATTGTTTCCAAATCTTTTGTAAATATTATGCTTTAATTACTGATTTGTTGCTTTAGGACCATTAATTGTTCTATTTTGCATTAAGAGTATATCGTATATTTTGGTTAATGTTGATGAATCTGGTTGTTATTTGTATCTTATTTTATGTTATTGTTAATTATTTCATCATGGTTGATGCGCACAAAACATCATGATAAACAGTATCTTCATTTTATGTTTGTATATAATTATGTGGGTGGAGGTGTGTGGGGTGAGTCTATAGGGTGTGAGTTTTTACGTGAGGGGTGAAGTAGTGTGGGATGTGTATGTTTGTGCGGTAGTGGGGATATGAGGACAATAATGTTGTGTGGGGAGTAGTGCAGTGGTGGATATTTGAGGGTGATAGGAGAGTATGAGTTCAATATGAGTTTGCTTTTGATTCGGATTTGTGCAATATATTTGCTTATAATTTTGTGCCATGTTGAGTTACCAATATTAGTAGTACTATGTAATGATTTGTTCTTAACATTGTATTAGTTTAAGTACTTGTAAATTGGTTTACTCTATTTAAATTGTGATTTATATGTTTATGCTTTATTATAATACTCATGTATCTGTATGTTTTTTAATGTTATGCAGGGCCCCGTATAAGAACAGCATTTTAGCTGATCGGGCCACCCTGGGTAAATATGATGCAATAAATAAATAAATAAATAAAAATATATCCCATACACGGAATAATGATAGTAATTGACACCCATTTCCATCTGATCAGAACACATACAGGTGCTAATGAGAACTCATTTTATTATCTCATTAATCTTATTGCATTATGAATATTCTGTAACGCATTCAATCGAACTGTCGAATATAATCATTTATATCGTGAGTTTGACAATTGGACAGTTTACGATTTGCCGATCGAAGTTTGACGTATTTATAACCGGGATTCATAATATGGATGTGGTTACAGACTGTATCACAATCACTGGTACTCATCAATTTCCAGTAATCATGGACAAGACTACCACATCAAAATGCAACATATTGTATTTGTAGATGGATGTTATAAAAGGTCATACTTATATATCCTAGGCATTTCAAGAGGATCTAATGTTACATGTTGAAGAAGCGAGCTTTTCAATAAACATCAAAAACTGATGGGTACCAATTAATTTTGGTATAATGAAACCACATGAAAATATCGCCCAAACTTTAAGTGCCACAAAAAGCACTAACACATAAGCCTATATATAGGTCAAAGGTCATGTTGCGGTTTAGGTCATTATGTGATAACCTTATACTATGTCTCTTCATTTCATGCGTTAAATAATGGTCAGCAGTATAATCTTTATAGTGGTTATACACATTGCAAGGTCAAATGTCATTAAGGGCTATAGAGTTCATTTTGTGAAACCTTCTAAACATCACCGTAAATAGGAATAACCTTCAAGCATAATGCTTTCTAGATAGGCTTTCACGACGGGATTCCAAAACAACTGATTTTTATTCGGGTGCGCCGTCGGATATTACCGGTGCAGCTGGTCAATGAAACTAAATTTTACGCACGGTACAGGTGCAGCCAGTCACTGTGTGAAAATGGTCAAGCTTTCGTCAGATGTGGATAAATTAGTTGATAACTGATAATTGTATGGTACTGTCATTCTTCTTTACAGTCAGCACAATAAAAAGGTAGTAGTTCATAAATTATGACCTTAATAGCCAAAATGAGGGTCAACTTAAAAAATACAGGGGACCATATTAAATGACCGCAAGGATGTTTGCTTTAATTTTAGACGTCAGTGATGGCAAATAATAGAGAAATAAAGTTATGAATCTATCACCAGCATAAGGTACAGGTTCACAATACAGTAAGCCAAAACAAATAAGGTACCAGTTACGTTCACCCTGTCCTATTACAAAGAAAAAGATATGTCATAATTGGAACCAACAGCCAATAGCTGCATCTTTTAGCTTGAATTTAAGACCTCATTCGTTGACATTACTCAAGAAATAAAGACACGATGATCCAAAACTCCAAGGAAGATGCAAATTTAAAAGTTGTAGTTTGCCACGTTGCATGCCCTATTGATTTGTACACAAAGCGTTCGCGAACAAGATAACTAGCGCTGTGCTTTCATTGATTAGCCCGAAAAACTAGCGTCGTGCTTTCATTGATTATAACACAAATGTGCAACTGTTTATTTCGTATCTTCATCAGATTTTGGACTACCGTTTCTTTAATTCTCAACCAATTTCAACAAATAAGGTCTTAAATCAGAGCTAAAAGAGTACAGGCATCGGCTGCTTGTTTTAATTTTAACACATATGTCTTTATTTAGGATATACAGGGGTGAACACAACTGCTACCTTATTGTTTTTGCTTACTGTAGTTGGGTGCACTTGCACCAAATTGATTTTGCGCACATAAACATGTACAATCATGATGAGTACCGCGGACAATGAGACTTGTTACGGTAAACGTCCCGTTGATCCTTTTGGTTTCTCTTTCCGTCCACATGGCCAACGTTATTAACCGTAGAAAGCCCCATTATCCGCGGCACCATGATTGAACATGTTGGATGAGGGTATTGTTATCATGGTTAGTGTTATGTGCACAAAACCAATTTGGTGCAAGTGAAACCAAGGGGTGTAACTTTGGCACCTTTTTTTTATTGAGCTGACTATAATACACAGATATGGTCAGCAGAACCGGTGGTCCACGCTTCATAACTACAAAGTTTATATTGCATGGACCAGATGCAATATGGGAATCATGTACTCAAATAACCTTCTTTTTGTCTCCATACATTGTTTACACTAATTGAGGTCAAAGTCACCAAGAGGTAATTTGGGGTCATTTAGCAGCCGTCTGATATTAGTGCTTCTTGAAGCAAATGTGCTCTTCAACAGTTGTTTTTATTCCGCCATAATTATAGGCTGATTTTACAAAAACCGGAAGTTTCCTAATTTATCGCGTACACTTTTAGCTACTTTTCAGACATATTTTGTGTCCAACAATATGTCAGTTTTGAAGTGGCACATAAACCACATAATGTAAATTAGAATCAAGTAAACAATGCAAATCGGTATTCATATTGTAATCTGCTATGTTATAACGTCTATTTCAAAGACATCTTTCAGTGAACAGATAATAATCATTTTTGTGTTGCATTTTAAGCAACATTACCATAACGCCACACATTAAAACGCCTTGCGAGTAACTTCAAATCGAGGCATGCTTTTGAATACACTTGTATTGAGGAATAATGTCAGATCTCTCGAAACGGAATCGAAAATAAAAGTAGTAAAATACAAGGAAAGTGGCATATAAAGAAATTTAAAAATAGCGGTATTTTATATTTGCATTGTTTGACAATAATTTTTTTTCTATTTAGTTGTAAATCAACCTCATAATCTTTGAAGTAATCCTTGATGGAATGTATTTGTGCTCAATTCCAGCATTTCTTGATGTTTTCATTTTATCATACAAAGACGGCCAATAAAGAAAAACATCCTAAAGCTGAAAACGTGTAACGTGGGCTTGTCCGAAGCTGTGGCACTTATGGCACATCCTGTCCAAGATTTACATAATTATATTCTTCTTCGAGTTTCACAATACTCTGCGGGGTTATCATCAGTATCCAAAAGGTCACAAAAAACACATTCCTCTTTTTCGCCCTTGACATGATAAACCAGTTTCGCAAGGACAGTAGTAGCCATCTCGTTCACCTTCCCATAAATGACGTTGGCTAAATACATTGCAGTATGCCCCTTCATCTCCCAGTGGTTTACATATGCGAAAATCACCCAGAGTAGATTTTGCACAACATGATGGCATCCGTAAGTGTCCACAATCCAGATCGTTGTTACATGTCTGCAATGTAGAAATTGAAAGAAAACAAGAGGTGACAATGGTCAATATTTATCAGATGAAAAAAAAATTAAGTGACACGAAGATCTTAAGTCAGGGACTAATGAAACCAGCATTTTCCACCATAACCAGATTGTTTGTGTGCTGAATATGACAAGAAATGAGGGGCTTTGTAATATTTATGAGCCCTGGGGGAGAGTAAAATGAGGAGGGGTGGAGGAGGGCAAGCAATTTTTGGCCAGTCGAGAGGGCCGGAGCAAGCGATTTGCGGCAACATTCATGGGGCGCCTTGTAAATAAAACGCTCTAAAACGGCGCAGGAAAACAGTAGGAAACCGCTTTAATATGTAAATTTTCCTGCTCGCTGCGCTCGCAACATATATCTAGACCATTTAAGGTTTGGAAATTGGGATCGGGGGGGGGGGGGTTGGGGCAAGTGATTTCTGGCAGGCCGCGAGGGGGGGGCAAGCGATTGGTGGGCCGTTCGGAAATTTTAATCCCCCGGGGCTCATAATTTTGCATAACCCCTTAATATTTATAACTTATGTACCAAGTTAAGAATCCATATCCCTTAGGCCACTAGTGAGTGCGTAATCAAAATTTTCGAACCCGCATGCAATTCTACATGTATGTGCAGCGTTTGAGACATTTTAGATTTGGCATAAAGCCTAATAGCTGTAAATACATCAATTGTTTAAGAACATTAAGTATTGCAAATAATTGATGCACATTTACTTCTATATACGAATGCCCGGTACGAATGCTTATGATTATTCTTGATGTTTAGGAGGCGCGATGGAATGGTTTTTCAAATGCCGTTTACTCAAAACAGTGATCTTGTGTATTCGCCAAATTGCCGTGTCGCAACGATATGACATGGAATTTCATACTTGTCTCGCCGTAATTGTGTTGATACAGGGTGTCCCAAAACAAACAGAACCCTCATTGCGCCCCCTTTTTCTCCTATTTTTGAAAAGATGATCAAATATATTTTGGTATGTAAAGAAACCTTTAATCGTTAGCTTTAATAAACCAAAACAATTCTTTTAATTTTCTCACAATTTTTTGAAGATATGCCCTTTTAAAGAAATGTACCCGTTTTTCACTCTGTCCACGGACGACGGGACGAGGTATGGCTATATCAAAGATTAAAATAAAACACACAGTTAATGACATGGAAAGATAGCATTATGCTTTGGAATGCATTCGCATCTACATCTAAAGAAATACTGGACAGGACCAATTGGTATCGACGCCCAGCTAGAATCCAACATCTTCGCAACCGTATTACTGCTGCATTTGCAAGTATCCGGCGCACAAGGATGGTATGCAACGCAATGCAATGAGGACCAGGGCTGAAACCTGTATTCGTCAAAGAGGCAACCAGGTAGAGAGCAGAGCAGCACAGTTAATTCACTTCAGAAGAGCTAAAGACAATCTAAACCACCCAAAAAGAGAAATGACTTATGTTGTAAATAAAAAGCAAGAAACAACAAAGTAAGAAAGTAAGAAATATAATAAAACTAAAAGGCATAATAACCAAGAAAAAAATAAGTAATTTCAAGTAAAGCAAGAGAACTCCCATCCCACATCCATTTTGCCGACAAGTTAATGACATTTAACTAAATCCATAGCACATATGCCCACTGTTAAAGCCCATTCCCTAAATAAAGTGTGTTATTTTTTAAAGTTATCATTGAGGAATGTTTGATATTCATGCACGGTAATGTACTCCTTTTCAAAGTAGCCAAACCTCCTCAGTGGACTGAATGAAAAACGGGTACATTTCGTTAAAAGAGCATATCTTTAAAAGTTGTGAGCTGATTGAAATATATATTTCGGTTTATTAAGGGTATGAGCCTTTGGACAGTATTTATTGTGGGATATTAGAGCACATCAGACATATCGAATTGCATTCTGAATACGAAGAATGTCCTTCTGAGATCATATAATTTTGATTTTTTGAAATTCGCAATGTAATTGGGTTGAAGAAGGGAGATAAATGTTACAGGGAACGTCTTCAACAACCCATCTTATGGATCTAACTAACAGGAGGAAATATTTATCTATTTGTTTTACTTGCCAATGTATTTTCAAATTCCATTTGTCCTTTCATTTCAGTATCTGGATTGTAAACACTCGCCATCTAGATAATTTGATTTTTAACAATCACATCACCCCAAAAACTGATGGTTTTAAATATTAGTGTCAATTTTCCTCGTCTTTGGAATGTACTTGCAGTGTCCATCAGCATGATCAGGGATCAGTTTGTTTTGCATAAAAGTATGAGGCCATTCAAAAGCCACCTTAAAACACATTTTTTTGAAATGACTCCGCAAGAGCTGGAGCTGGACTCCTAAGTTTTATGAAATTGTAGTTGAAATATGTGTAATGTGTTATTTATTATAAATGTGCAAAATTTATGTTTTGATTTCACTTCGCGGTGAGTTGGAGGATCACACCCCCCGGGTGAAAGTGTTCGCGCTCCTGGCACCTCCTGGCTAGCCTACCGGGACAATCTTTGATCATTTTTATTTTATGACGTATTTTAGCCAGTTATGTAAATAAATGTTAAATAAATTTAAGATTTACAGCCAGACATACCATACATTAAGTAATTAACACACATGAAACAAGATGTAAACACTTTGAATCTTTGTTGTTGGTTTTTATTTGACCAGGAATTATGTGAACGTATACATTTGTCATTTTGAGAGTCTCATTATTAGTCATCTTAAACAAAGATATGCAACTTTTTTTAAACTGAAAAACTGCAAGGGCTGCACATTTTATTTTCAAAATAATACCGTTTTAAAGGCGTTTGCAGACTATTTGTCAGAATTTTGTAAACTACGTAAATTAATTAATATTTTTGCATGTTTGCTTATAGGGATATAATCCTTGGTCCAAAGTTATGGTTATGAATTTTGAAACTTTTGATGACTGCAAAAATGTGAAGAGGAAGTCATTCCATATTTTTATTATCGTAATTAAATTTAATAGTCATAAGTCTACCTATATATATACAGTAAGCCAAAAAATTAAGGTACCAGTTATGTTCACCTCCTGTATATCCTAAACAAAAACAGATATGTCATATTTGGAACCAGCAGCCAATAGCTGCATCTTTCAGCTCGAATTTAAGACCTCATTCGTTGAAATTGTTCAAGAAATAAAGACACAGCGATCCCAAAACCCAAGGAATATACCAATATAAAAGTTGCAGTTTGCTGCATTAAATGCCCTATTGATTGTACAGTGTTCGTGAACGAGAGAACTAGCGCTGCGCTGCCATTGATTAGCACGTTAAAACCAGCGTCGTGCTTTCATTGATTAGAACACGAAAGTGCAACTTTTGATTTCGTTTCTTCATTAGGTTTTTCGATCACCGTTTCTTTAATACTCAACCAATTTCAACAAATAAGGTCTTAAATCAGAGCTAAAGAGTACAGGTATTGACTGCTTGTTTTAATTTTGACATATTTGTCTTTATTTAGGATATACAGGGGTGATCATAACTGGTACCTTAATTCTTTGGCTTGCTGTACGTCTAGCCCTATTCTTTTGTTCTATTATTCATTTTTTTTGTTAAATGTCTGATTAACTGTCGATTATAGTAAGTAGTGTGGACAGGCCAAGATAATCTTGGTCAGGTCGAGATAATCTTGGCCAGGTCAAGATAATCTTGGTCAGGTCAAGATATTCTTGGTCAGGTTAATAAATTTTAAACAACATGCTCGTATTTAGAAACACTGCCTGGCTACATCAGACTTTTTGGACATTTTAACAAACTTAAAATGTATCAAAGTTCATATTTTAATTATTTGGATGGAACGATCAAACTATAGAGGGCTGTAATATAGAATTTATATATCTTACACCATCAAAGCTAAACTGAATATATTACGCAAGATTATGCATATTCATATTTAAATATAATAGTAAGTAAAGAATATTAAATGACACCTAAAACACTTCTATTGAATAATGTAAAGTAGTTTTTATGGTGTCTCCTTAAAGTAGGCCTACTCAATTGAATAATTATGCACACTTGATTCAAACATATAGGACGAAGGAACCAATATACCTTTTTTCCCGCCCAACCCTAAAACGCCATGCAAATTAGCTACTAGGCAGAACCACCGGGATATGGCAAGCCAAGGGGGCCAAAAGCGTGGAACAGCTACGCGTAGCTTCTTTCTCGTTACGAGCAGCTGTTTGACCAATCAAAATAGTCAAATTTAATCACGTGGTTGGGTCGTTAGCTGCGCGTAGTATAGTTATAGGTATCCTCTTTCACAATTATTATCTTGTAATTAATTTACGGAATTAGCATAGATAACGAACGGGTAAAGGAGGCCAAATCACAGCACGTGTCAAGAGAACATGTTGCTAATGCCTGGCTAAAATGACACAAAGCATATTTATTTAGTGTTTCCAAGTTTACACCGTGTTTAATAGCAAGTAACTTTATACTCGGGCTGTATTAGCGGTGCAGGGGATGTGAAGGTCAAACAACAACTACTACTGATGTAAAGCGCTGTGTAAAGATATTGCAGGGAAAGCGATATCACATGCCACTGTGTAAATATGGAGAGAGTAAAATGGGTCGGAGGGGGGTTCCTAAATTTTTCAAAAAGTCGGCGTCAATAAAATTGCGGCCCTCACTATTTCGGCATCAAAAATGTTATGACCCCCGACTCCCACCACCGATACACCTTACCCACTAGACAGGCTAAAATTGAACTGAAATCAGTTAAATTATTTGAAATACAATAAACACACTATCTGTAGTCATCTTGTGACTCCCTACATTTTGTCATTATCAATTTATGACCCCCCTCCCCTTATTTTTTTTTTTTTTTAAGTATGACCCCCTATATTTGGGATTCCCTTCCGAAGAAAATGATAGCCCCTAAATATAGAACAATCATCATTCTGTTTAGATATTACTTTAATAGCACCTATACCATTTTTTGCTGATATACTACAGATATTTTCATTTACAAAAATTAACAACGTAATATTTTGTGAGAGAGGATGTTTACATCAGCTCCACGTGTTTAAAACCGCGAATCTGATTGGTTAATAAGCTGCACGTAACGAGAAAGAAGTTACGCGTAGCTAGTTCCACGTTCTGAACCGCTTAGCTTGCCATACCGGGATACTACCTGACCAGGGGAGATTCATAGCTAACTCGCGGTACATGTACTCATAATACAAGTCAAGATGATGGGAGTGAAAAGCCTTACTGTGACCTACCCATATTAATCGGGGAGTACCAAATGGACACTAAGTTACTGCGCTCTTTTAATGTCTGCTTATAAACACTTGTCTAAGATATAAATGTCATGGTGTTAAAACAGATCGTAATCCAAACGTTGAGTACTGTGTGCAATTTGCATTTTTCATTTATCATTTAAATAATAATGGTCACGGGGTGAACACACTCCCGTGAATATAACTACCGTATGCAAGTAAATTAACTACCAAACCATTTGAAATACATATTTCAATTGCGATCAATTCTGTATTGATTTGATTAAATCACTTGTGTCACTAGACACATGGGAAGAATATCACTCGAGGTGTTTTTATTTTTGGAAAACTCCTCAAACTTTTCCAGATAATACATTAGTTTTTCCATTTTGTCTTTTGGGAAATGAATAAACCATGACAACAAATTCATTTATTTTGGCTCGCCGTATATCATGTATATGTAAGATAAACGGTTCAAAACAGACCATTATCAGAAATAATCTGATGGTCTGTTTCTCACTCTTTATCTACTACGTAATGAACTTAATTCTTAGCTATACAGAACTCACTCACGATGTTCACGAATCATTGGATCATTGCAAAAATACAAAGGTTGTGATTTGTGTTTCTTCTCATAAAGCAAGTATCCATGGAAACCCTTGAAAAAATATTGTATACATGTCGACAATTGACATATTATTTGTCAATGGATTGCAGTGAATATTTGCCTGTTCTGGACCATCGACCATAGACCGTTTCATTTTCCGTAGAAAATTTGAAATAATATGAAAAAAGTGCGATTACATCGCAACGTACACTCGTACGTACAGGAATCATTTTATCACTTTCGCATTTTAATTATAGTTTCGCGGACCGCACAAAATGCGCCAGCGAGTAGCATGTGGTCCGCGGGCCGTAGGTTACTCGCATCTGATCTAAAGTAAATTACAAGAAAGTCTGTGTCCTATGTTATATTTCTGATGAACAAGCTCCTGCAGTTGCACCCCAATGTATTAGTAACAATAAGAAAGCAAGCCCACGCTAGCGGGCGACCTGTTTTAACATTTGTACCCACTCACTGCATCACCCAACAATTTATGTTGAGTTCAAAATTGATTAAATGTATTATGTGTTTTAATTTAATAGCAGATTATTCTTATTTCTATTCCAGTAAAACAGTCGCTGTCATACGTTTCAAAGTCTACCAGACTTCTTTTTCGACACTATTGCTGTTGTGACGAACATCTTTTTCCAAGAAGATCGTCAAAAACATGACTGCGATTGTATTGCCCTCGTCTCTGTTCGTGATTGGGTCTTGCTTCCTGATCAACAATAGTGTAGAAAAGGAGTCCAGTACACTTCAAAACGTCCACAGTGAGTTACTGTTTTTGACCAGAAAAAAAACCACACCACATCTGTCATTTACTATGTTCAATACCAGTCCTGCTGAACATGTTCAGTAATACGTTTTAATCATTTTCGACCTTTGTTCTTTACTCTTTTGTTTATATTATACATTTATTTCTATGTTTGAAATCAAATGTGCTTTCTCAGTCAAATCAAGGTAAATTTTTAGTACAAACTATCTTGCAGACATAGGCCTATTATTTCAAATATTATAATAATAATATTGATTTGATTTAATACCACCCTGGAGTGTCAAAGTTGTACTTCAGAATATGCTAACATTTGAAAAAATATATATTCAACTCCTTAAGGGATCTAAAATGAGCGTTTATTGCGTTTCGACAGTATTTTGTGGGACATGAGAGCACCTCAGACCTATCGAATTGCATTCTGAATACGAAGCATGTCTTTCTGATATCAAATAATTTTCATTTTTTTTTTTATCACAATATAATACAAATTTTATGACAAATTATAAAAATTTGATATTTTTCAAATTTTTGATATATAACAGTCCTCGAAGTAAATTATATAAATCTAATGATATATTCTTAAAGTGTATGTAGCAGGGAGGAAAAGCCGACGGTCAATTGAACATTTTGACACTAATGAGTTAATGTTCTTATTCATCCAGTAGTTTCAAACAGAGGTTTAGAATTAAATCTAATACTGGAACTTACTTTTTGCAACTATTGCTACGTTGCGTCTGGAACCACCAGACTTCATCAGGCAACTGACCCGGGACGATACCCAGCCGTCTATCACGTGACCAGCCCAGCGGGTCAGTTGCCTGATGAAGTCTGGTGGTTCCAGACGCAACGTAGCAATAGATGCAAAAAGTAAGTTCCAGTATTAGATTTAATTCCAAAACTCTTTTTAGTCACTGTTTTGCTTTGGCGATCAACAGACGGGCAGATCCAAAATCAGAATTATTCAGTAAGTGAGCCCTCATTTATGCCTTTCAATAGCATACATTATACTAAGTTTAATTTTACTGTCACTAATTATACAAACCGTTTTATGACTATTTATTGATTTATTATACTTTAACATTGTGATAAACATCAGTATAAATTCAAGTTCAACTGAATGAGTTGATCCTGATTAATAACATATTTTTATTTATAAAATATCGACAATGGCATAGTCTAGGTGACGCTTGCTGTCCATTTAATTTTTGCTGCAACATGCGTACGTAGTTGTTTTTTGCTGCAACATGCGTACGTAGTTGTTTTTGCTGCAACATGCGTACGTAGTTGTTTTGCTGCAACATGCGTACGTAGTTGTTTTTGCTGCAACATGCGTACGTAGTTGTTTTTGCTGCAACATGCGTACGTAGTTGTTTTTAATTTCCAAGTGCCTTTAAATAGAATAGTCCAATGAATAATCCTCGGAAGCTATTGTTATTTGCTAAGAGATGATAATAATGAAAGAGATGGGTACCGCTTTGACCAACAAAGATTGTGTTGCAAAAGTGACATTTTTGTTTCTCTGGGCAATGGACGCAGTATTGTTGGGCACGTTTCAAATTTGTACAAATATTACAGAGGATGCTTCGCCGCCCTATTATTTACACCTTCTGCCTTTAGCTAGTTTAGGATATCACTTTGATGGATTAAATACGTGTATAAGTTGTCTTTTAAATATGTAAAAATGTAGTTTTCAGACATTTTTCCGTGTACTTGGTGAATATTGACACTGGTTGAAATGATCTATTAAATGTTGAGAAACAGCAACTAATGTGTGTATTAAGTTGTACCCTTTTAAAATATCCTTTGAAATAAATATACGGACGTATCTGACTATCTGACAGTCTATTCTTTTGATTGCCATTCAATATTCGACTCGCTTTTTTCCCTTTATAAACGTGTGTAACGTATGGATTTACTGAAGATGCTTTTCTTTTCATGTCAATAAAATATACAACAGTGTAGACTTGCAACCGATTATCTAAAAGTCCTGTCAAGAAAACCATATGATACTCCACCCACTCCACCCACAGCTTCCTGACTACACTTATGAACTATTTCCTTTACTGTGTATTATTTTGGAATTAGAATGGGATATTTGAACAGCGGAAGCGTGATGCTAAAATACAAGAAGGGAAATGTGTCTAAAGTCATTCATTCCTATTTAACTCTAGAACTATTGAGCCATATTTTGTATGTTTTGTAACATAAACTAAAAAGGGGACGGGGAAGGTGTAAACCCCTAATATTTAATTATAAACGTCATAGTATTTTTGGTACAAATGTATAACTATGGGTCTTCGCTATCCAATGATACCAAAATAGGTACAAAAATTCCCAACATAATGTCGCCATGACGTCATAATATGAGTGCACCCTTGCAAATTGAGAAATACTGGCTATGTACAAAAGTATACTCAAAATTAATTTTCGGCTAACCAAGGGAGCCGGTTAGCGTTATGTCCTCGCTTTGCACCACTGCGGCCCGGAGCCGAGACCTGGACAACTATATAATGTATTTGGTTTCCAGTTCATACTGCTCTCGCTGATTTCCCTGGTACTCCGGTTTCCACCTGCATCTATATCTGAGCTTTTGTATATTGATCCGCCTTGTCTCCCGTGTATTTGGTCGTGATTTTTGATTAATACAGAACAGGCTCAAAAGATAACCGAAAAGCGCCAACCTGAATGGGCTATTGCAGCAGGTACATTGTTGCAAATAAATTGAAAAGATTGTCTGATGAAGTGACGGAAAACTATCGACTAAGTCGGTATAATATAGGCACTATAAGCGACATAAGCTTCTACTTTAAGTACATAATGGAACCTCTGTCACTGGCTAAATGTTTATGAATAAATATAATGCGTGTCATTTTAATTCTTTATAAAGAATTGAGACACAATGAAATGCACTTTAATATTCTTTCATGGTTTCGGTCACTGAATGGCATATTAGGCATGTAATACCAACCATACTGATTAGACTAAATCAATAAGGCAAATTATAACGAGTGAACAATGGGTATGCTCCTGCTTTGTTAGTGTTGGAATTAAATGGGTTGCGACGCTAAATTTAGTGTTAAACACGTTTGTCATACGAAATATCGTATGTGACAAAATTAGTTTTTAGTACGTGATTATAATTGTATGTGACGTAGTAGTAATATAATATGACTTCACTCTGACAGTCATTGCTTAACGCTGAGGTTGGTGCACCCACATAAGAACGCGTGACGTCAAGTTTGATGTCATTTAAGAGCGTTGATTGGTTACATCGGTTGCATCATTATAATCCTAATTTAATACCAATATATGACGCCAAGCGTTTTCATACTAAAAAAATACCTGTCAAATAATTTGTCACGCCAACGTTTGTAATGTCGTATTATTAACAGCTGGTAGTATCAAAATATTAACAATCAAATAATTTCGTTATACATAGAGTGTATTTGTGTTCTGGAAATGATTGATTTAATGATTAAAATGTGTAAATCTCCGATTTTCTTAATGTTTCTTAAAGTCTTATGCCTGACAACAAAATAAAAACTGTATCATTTGTTTTGAGGCTGTGCAATAATTATGAGCCCTGGGGAGAGAAAAAAAAGGGGGGGATTTTGGCCAGCCAAAAGGGGAGGGGCAAGGAATTTTTGGCAAGCCGAGAGGGGGCAAGCGAGTTTTGGCATACATTTATGGACGCCTTTTAAATAAATACGCTCTAAAAAGGCTTAGGACAACAGTTTAAAAGAACAATATACAGACTTGATATTTAGTATGGAATATTTTTTCGCAAAATTCCAAGACTGGCGTGGAAGTGGGCTAAATATTATTTCGGGTGTGTCGGGAGATGGTGTAAAATGTGCTTTCCACGAGTCTACATTATGGCGCTCATAATGTAGCGAATTTGCCTAAAATGACGGATTTAGGGAGGCTGAACTAGAACTTTGTGGGGGACACAATTTCGGACTTTATGCAACATTGTTCTGCTATTATCAAATTTAAAGGGATTTGAGGTAATATTTCCTAAACTTCGTCAGCAATTGGCATTCATCACAGCTAAAATACACTTGCAATGTACTATTTTTTAAACATAAGAGGAGCTAAAAATAGGGCTCTTTAAAGTAGTACGTACTCAGAAAGGTTGAATAGCCTCCCTGAGGTCAAATGGTATAAATTTACTTATTGCGCGGATTATTGGTTGTCCAATGAACTCACGCTGTTTCTTTGCGAACAGTAAGTTTATAACATTTGGCCCCACGGGCCATTCAAACTTTATGAGTGCGTACCACTACTAAGAGCCATATTTTTTAAAGCTCCCGCCACTTTCAAAACTGGTAAAAACGGCATTCAGTTCTGACGAACACTTAATGGTATTTCACCTCAAACCTCAATAAATTTGATAATATCAGAATAATGTTGGTCAAATCCAGAAACTAATGGAAAGCACATTTTCTGTAAAACAATAACTCTATACTGCCAAGTGTGTAACAACCCATCCAAGCATCTACAAACGCCTTTATACATTTTTATATTGTATTAACTCAGATGGATTTAAGGGAGTACTACACCCCTGGCCAATTTTGTGCCTATTTTTGCATTTTTCTCAAAAATTATAGCGCATTGGTGACAAGTAAGATATGTATATTATACTAGGGGCAAGGACTACAATTACTGCACTGGAAATTTTATTTCAGCACATACAACAGTTGTAGAGTTACAGTCAAAAATGAGGGAAAACCAATATTTGATCAATAAATCAATAACTACTTATCTTGAGTCACTGAAAGTCCAGTGTAGTAACTGGATTCCTTGCCCATATAATATACATAACCTTTGTTACCAGTGTGTTATTAGTTTTTGAGAAAAATGCAAAAATAGCCACAAATTTATCAAGGGGCGTAGTACCACCTTAACTAGTTTAGTGAAGAAAACGATGTTATCTAAATTCACAATAATGTTGTGCAGCATTTCATTTGAAACTGATTTCGTCTCAATAGATGCTGTTTTGATCCACAAATCAATTATGCATTATGGTGCACACAAGATTTACAAAACACAATCTTTTTAAATTCATTGACACATGCTGTGAAATGCACACACAAAACTAATAAACAGACCAATGAAATAATAATAATAGTAATAATAATAAAATGAGACATTCTGGGATGACCAAACAGGAGGACAAGGGGCGAATACGAATTTAAAAAAAATAAAGACGAGATAAAGAGTCGGAAAAAGAAGGAGAAAAAAAAGACGGACAGAAACTGTATTATCTAAGGAAAGATTCATATCATATCCATTAATGTGGAGGAATAACTTCTCGTGAAGTAGGTTGTGATGGGTTCTCATTTCATTTGGTGGATTAAATATCGATTTAACCAATTTACCAGATGCAGACCTGTAATTAACAATATATTGGTTTTCCTGATTTTTATCCTATCGAAGTATGTTTGTCTATTAGGTTTATTTTATATCCCAGCGGGAATAAGTTACAAGGTTTCTCGGGATGGGTTATGGGGCAGAGTGGTAAATAGAATACCTTATTTCCTTCTACAATGAGCAACCCTAGTATAGTATAGTATAAATATATGTGAAATATGAAGGACATTTTGTAGCGTCTTAGCAGCAAGTAAGATGTGTATACGTTTATTGTACAGATTCCGTTGTGAAGTTCGTTATATGCAAATGCTTTACAAAAACAATTTATATACAGTTTTACCGAGCGAAAACATCCTATTATACTTGGAAATATAAATCGATTTTACCAATAAAGTTGAGAAGTCTAGGCCGGTAACATTTGTTTGGGCAACAAATTTTGATCACAGCCAGTGCAGTATCGATATCATAACGTTTAGTTTGGTCATACAGCAATGACGGTTTCGTGACAGTAATTATTGAGTTTCATGAACTTCAGAACATTATTAGTTTAAAAATTTTTAATATTAATCCATGCTTTCTTGAACAATAAAGGTAATGTTATGAAAATTAAAAAAGAGTAGTTGTTTCCTTAAAATAACCTATAAGATGAGTACTATAAATGATGTTTGCTGCGGGCGTCGTGCAAAAATAACATTTCAAATATAGCGCACATTCAACACGAGCACAAGTACCTTGCGTCCGTATCAAGTGGCTTCTGACGACTTTATTAATTTCAGAAATTAATGGCCTCTGTTGTCTTAACCGTGGATAAAACGAAAATACAAATGAGACAATTTCCAATTAAAATTTGTTTTTCTGTTTTTAGAACAAATAAATTAGAGCAATTAGTTTCAGGTTAAAAAATTAGAATTTGAATAAAACGACGCCATCTTTGTCTAATTAAGACATTGCTGAAATAAAGAACATAAAGTAGAATAAGAAACCCAAGACGACAAGTGATTTACGTAGACTTAAAAAAGTAAAATAGTTAGAAGATTGCAAACTTTATTAAATCAATCACAAAAAGCTAATATAAGCACAGAAGAGAAGAAACAAGCTTATATAGGTAGAACACCACGCGTGGGACTGAGTAAAGAAAAGACATTCAGAACGATTGAAAGCGAGGTGATAGTCGAGTTTGGACATAACACAGCAAAGTCTGCACATAATGTAGTGTAAATACATTGCAGAACTGTAATACGTAAGGCTCTTCCATAATGTTTATTTTCAAATTCAGACGCTGAGCTGCTGCAGGTCTAACTAGCAAAACTCCTGTTCAAAACTTAGCGGTACTCTATTTCATCATTTCAGTTTTTTGTTTGTTTTAAATTAAGTTTTAAGTTAAAACGATCTAATAATGGTGAGTAGTTGAAAGATGTCTCGCCGTTCATATGTCAGATCTTTTGAAATTATGAATTCAGTAGATGACAAATTGTCATCATGTTAATTCATGAAAAGTTTTTGAAGCAGACATTTTTGAAGCAAACCAAACCAAATACTAGAAAAAAGGCGATGGTATTTATATTTTGTTTTATTTCAAAACATATATCCAGGCATTAACCAAAGTTAACAGCTGTTATCGTTAAGATAAAGCTGACGGGTTGGCGTCTAGATAGTTGTTAACCTCCTTTTTGAAGCTGGTCCGTTTCACAATTCCTAGAATGTTAGGCGGGACATGTGCCGGCTGTAGATGAAATGAAGGACCGCTCATATGACTAACAAAGTTAGATCTTATTTGAGCTGTGAGGTCGTGTTCATTTGACTAGATTCTAACAAAGTTAGATCTTATTTGAGCTGTGAGGTCGTGTTCATATGACTAACAAAGTTAGATCTTATTTGAGCTGTGAGGTCGTGTTCATTTGACTAGATTCTAACAAAGTTAGATCTTATTTGAGCTGTGAGGTCGTGTTCATATGACTAACAAAGTTAGATCTTATTTGAGCTGTGAGGTCGTGTTCATATGACTAACAAAGTTAGATCTTATTTGAGCTGTGAGGTCGTGTTCATTTGACTAGATTCTAACAAAGTTAGATCTTATTTGAGCTGTGAGGTCGTGTTCATATGACTAACAAAGTTAGATCTTATTTGAGCTGTGAGGTCGTGTTCATTTGACTAGATTCTAACAAAGTTAGATCTTATTTGAGCTGTGAGGTCGTGTTCATTTGACTAGATTCTAACAAAGTTAGATCTTATTTGAGCTGTGAGGTCGTGTTCATTTGACTAGATTCTAACAAAGTTAGATCTTATTTGAGCTGTGAGGTCGTGTTCATTTGACTAGATTCTAACAAAGTTAGATCTTATTTGAGCTGTGAGGTCGTGTTTATTTGACTAGATTCTAACAAAGTTAGATCTTATTTGAGCTGTGAGGTCGTGTTCATTTGACTAGATTCTAACAAAGTTAGATCTTATTTGAGCTGTGAGGTCGTGTTTATTTGACTAGATTCTAACAAAGTTAGATCTTATTTGAGCTGTGAGGTCGTGTTCATTTGACTAGATTCTAACAAAGTTAGATCTTATTTGAGCTGTGAGGTCGTGTTCATTTGACTAGATTCTAACAAAGTTAGATCTTATTTGAGCTGTGAGGTCGTGTTCATTTGACTAGATTCTAACAAAGTTAGATCTTATTTGAGCTGTGAGGTCGTGTTCATTTGACTAGATTCCTTGTAAAATAAGACAATTTTCTTGTAAAATTTGGTCAGATATGTCGACTAGACCTGTTTCATGTACCAGCAATCTTAGGCGAGTAATGCCCATGTGACACAATGGGTGCTGATAATACAGCTTGTAGATTCAGTAACTGAAAACGCGGCATGCGTGTCCAGATTTTCAAGCAAATTTGTCGTTTTTTGCAAACTCTTTTCCGTCGGTTAAAAACTCCCAAAATGTAGTTCAAAACATTAGCAAAAAAAATCAGAATATGTATGTTTCTTACACTGACTTACTGGTTATTTTGCTAATTTTGTTAGTTGTAAAATTTTATACGACGCAGTCTTTCGCTTTTAGGTACTACAACGAAGAGTATGCATATGGGAATTGCTTTATAAAACCTAATTTCAAATAGAAAAAAATTGGCTACAAAAAATTTGTATTGATATCAAGAAAACGTAGTTCATTATTAATTCCTAAATTAAAACATTGAGTATCGACGTTTCACTTTTACATCTGCAGGTAATTTTATATGAATGATTGGTAGACTTACTTCTGGTTCCAGGTTACCCATGTGTTTAAGTCATAGACGGCAGGCACTGAAATCTATACCACAATTGTGTGTTTACTTCTGACGAAGCAATGCTCTAAAATTTCCATCAGTAAATCAAAGGATGACACCTGGTTTTGAATTATATTTTAAAGTATAGCGAAACTCAATAGTCTTTATGAATAAGGAAGGTGATGAAAGAAGAAAACCATTTATATTATTGATAAATAAGCTTTAGCCGAATGGTAAAGGACACGTGTCATACCCCACGCCACAATTGACCACCGAAAAAGAAAATTGATTTTGATGGTCAAACGAGCTGTTTCATCATGTATACGTGTAGTTAGTGATATGTCCTGTTAAAAGTTTCTTCAAATTGAAAAGTTATCTTTCCGAAAGTCTAGTTTTCAAAATGACGCATTTTTCCGAAAAAGGATTTTTCGTCCTTACAATGGCTGAAATCTGGTGTATGAAAGGACACGTCTGTCCATAAGTTGAATAAACCGAGGATATTGTTTCCAATGAAGAACGGAGTGATTGGTTCAAGTAAAACAGTTGTGGAGATCGTTACCAGTGCTAGGAATTTGTACGTTTGAATCGCAGTTGACGTCGGAATCCATACAGTTGGCGTCGGAAGCCAAACGCAGATTCTTATAAAGAACAAAGGCTCCCATATGTATTTTGACCATGAAATGACCCCTATATTTTTCGACTATTAAAATATTGAAATATTAAAATATTAATATTAAATATTATATACATTAATAAAAGGAAATATTAAAATATTTCCTTTATTTGTTATTACTGCTATAGACGAATCCAACGAGCCAAGTCATGGTCAGGATTTGGTCGGCCATCTTTGGGTCCCCGCAACACCAAAAAGCCGCTTAAAAATCGATGTTAGATTCTTTTGTGTTGTAAACTGTCATCATTCTTTTGTCTACGTGTAACACGGGTGATAGAATGCAGTTTAAAATACCCTCCAAGGCCGCATTATTTCACATTTTAGGTGAGATTGAGCCGACGGGGACCCAACTTTGGCAGCCATTGAGGTATAGGAATGCTTGAAATTGGATTCGTCTATAGTCACGTGGTAGCCGTGACCAGCAAGTTAAAAAAAAGACTGATAAAGAAGACTAAACAAACATGCTCCGCGAGACTATATTTACACGAAGCAATAAAACACTTGAGTTCTGTTGTTCTATGGTATTTTTCGCTGGGTACAACATATATCTAAAACCATGCTAAATGTTTTTTTCCTAACTCCCAAGTGTAATATTAACAACTCATTAATTAAAAACGTGTTACCAATCCTACAGTAAAAAAGTAATGTAACAGTACTGAATCACTTTCACACTACTTTTTCAGATTCACTTTTAAATATACCCTAGCATTTCTATTGATACCCAACAAATTCTGAACCCCATTCGACAAAAAATTAGAAGTTTTTGACAATTCTTTTGTTTTTCAAACTGTACTGTACCGCGGCCCAATGGTTAGGGTGTTCGACTCCTGATACGATGGTCCGAGTTCAAAAATCGATGACCACCTGTTTTATTAAACAATAATGACATTAAAGCCCCGTTTAGTGATATGCTCATCCGGATGATCATAAAAATCATCAAACTTCAGATCTTGATACCTTTGTCATTGTCATAAAATAGCCTGCTAGTGGTCCAGCCGAAAGCAGTGTATTTAAGACAAAATAAGGCATTTACATAATGAATCTGTAATCTGACAGTATATAAATTAGCTACATGTATTTGAATGGGGCTTCAACTTCGTCGATACTGCTAGCTGTTTTCTTCGTTTTTTTGCCAAATATTGCATTGCAAAAATACAAATGACAATTTGAATGACTTATCCTTCACTTTTAAGCAATTTATAAACAATTTTAATTTTTTTTTACACTTCGCTGGGATCACTGAATGGGTCTTTAATCAAAGATATCATAATTTTAAACGTACAGTGCTATTGTGATATTACAGGGTATCCCCCATTGTCCCCTTTTTTCCTATTTCTGAAAAATTGATAAAATATATTTTGGTATGTAAAGAAACCTGCAATCGTTAGCTTTAATAAACCAAAACAATTTATTATTTCAATCGGCTCACAACTTTGGAAGATATGCCCTTTTTAAAGAAATGTGCCCGCCCGTTTTTCACTCTGTCCACGGGATGGGTCATGCCGTGGACTGGCTCTATAGAGGTTCTTCCTTCATTTATCGATTGACTCAGAACAAAGGAAACGAACAGGCGTGCTATTCGGCGTAGAAGTGATGATGTAACAGGATTATTTCCATAGCAATCAGTAGACTTCGGTTATATATATAAATGCGCTTTTATAAATGCGCACGTGACCAGATGGCCAGCGCCATATTTGCATTACATCACTGTCAATCACTGAAATGGCGACCATTGAGCCTGGGAGTGGCTACAGTTGTGACCTTGTTTCGTGGCTAGCACTGGCAAGGAACATTGGCCGGAGGTTCGATGCTATAAATTTGCAAGGATAAATCATGGATATCGAGCTACGCATTGCGATTTTGTTCGTGATAGGCCGAGCGACTCAGGCTAAGCATACCATTTACACGATATGACATTCCACAGAGCCTGCCACAGAGTTTCTATGTTTTTACGATTTGCGCATGATCAGTATCCCATATGATATTGCTATTACAAGAAAATTCGATTTGTTGTCAGGTAAAACCCAGGTTTTATTTCCAATACACTAACTGGAAATGCAATACACTAATTAGCGGGGACTGCTGTTTGCTGTGGATATATTTTACTGCATTTTATCCGTAACAATTTTGAAATCGTTCATCAAAATTGTGATATATTCAACTGTTTGAGAATTCCAATTATATAAAGGAACACGTGTACAGAATATTAAATCACATAGCACATTGTGTTATGTAACTCAGTGCAAACTTTGCTACACTAGTGGTACCAATGCTTTTTAGCTTCTGAATACCCCTATCAACAAGACCTGAGTTGGTTCCATTTTTTTCGAATGTGTCTTCGGCGGCCATTTTGAAATTCAAAATGGCCACTATATTTAGCCTTTTTAAAGCCGCATTTGTCCCGAAAGCGCACAAAGTCATATTTTTCTTAATGATTATTTATACTTTTGATTGTCAAAATCCACTAAAACATAATTAGGATCATTTTCCAGAATCCAATATGGCTGCCAAATCCAAGGACATTGATTTCTTTCCTTTTTTCCTGATTATTTTCACTACTTGTGTTTTTGAGAACCCACTGAGAACTAAAAACTACTTGTGCCGCCTTTTATTAAAATATGGCATACCGCTTGGCTAAGCATATGTTTGGAGTCAAGACCTTGTAGTAACTCCAAATATTCCAGACCCGTTCAAGCTAGGATGGTCGAGTGATGCATATAACATTCCAGTACCTATCCTGTCAGACATTGCAATAGCTCTCGAGTCTGTTGTCGAGCTTGTTAGGTGCGGATGTGGAATAAGCAAATGCTCCAGAAGATGTTCCTGCAGACGACACAATCTGACTTGTACAGAAGCATGTGCTTGTGGAGCAGATGAAGAGTGTACCAATACAGCTGTGCACCAAACTGAGGGATTTGAAAATACTGATAACATTGATGATGACAACTAGGCATTTAAATGCCTCAAGGTCAGCTCTATCATAAATGTCTAAAGTTAAATTACAATATTGAAATTTCAAATTTTAAAAACATGATTTTCTGCATTTCATTGCGTAAATGCTGAAAAATTAATCTTAGCCAATTTCAAGACACTTTGGCGGCCATTTTGAAAGGTGAAATGCACCTATATTCTCCTTAAACAATGTTGTTGCACTACTTTAAGATGTTTAGAATCATTTTCTTATCCATATCTGACAGAAATGAGATACATGTATTTTACTCTCAATGATAGTAATTGCCTAAAGCGGTATGCCATATTTTAATAAAAGGCGGCCATTTTGGATTTAGAGGCCATCTTGTCTTGGAGAAAATGGACCAAATTAAGTTTTTAGTTCTCAGTGGATTCTCAGAAACATAAGTAGTGAAAATAATCAGGAAAAGGGAAAGAAACCAATGTCCTTATAGCTGGCAGACCATTTTAGACAAATTGGCGGCCATTTTGGATTTGGCAGCCATCTTGGATTCTAGAAAATGATTCTAATTATCTTCTTAGTGGATTTTAACAATCAAAAGTACAAACAATAATTAAGAAAACTATGACTTTGTACGCTTTCGGGACAAATACGGCTTAACAAAGACACATTCGAAAAAAAAATGGAACCAACTCTGGTCTTGTTACCTAGGGTATAAGGGTGCAAAAAAACCTTGGTTCCACCTGATCCTCACGTATGTACATGGAAAACACTGTGACAATACGTAGTGTATTGTCACGGTGAAGACCGTGCTTGGAAGAGTATGCTGTATGCTAGCATACGTATGGTCACGGTGTATACCGTTGTCAAAATACCACGTATTTTATTACAGTAATAACGCCCTCTGTTGGTCACAATTACGTATTTTCAACGTAGTGAATACAAATTTGAGGTAATAGGCGACCCCATAGAATATAAAAAGCAGAATATTGGTATGTTAAAAATCAAAATGAGGTATGGGGCTGGCTGGGGTGGCTACGGGGCGTTATCTCAAAAGACAATATTGCTAAGACAATATTGTTCAAGGTTGCGCCGCAGGCTTATAAAGAAACAATGTTGCTCCAAAAACAATAGCAAACAAGCTTAAACTATAAATTAGCCCCCGATATCTCAAAAGACAATATTGCTAAGACAATATTGTTCAAGGATGCGCCGCAGGCTTATAAAGAAACAATGTTGCTCCAAAAACAATAGCAAACAAGCTTAAACTATAAATTAGCCCCCGATAGAGGGCAGGGCCTGAAGAATGAGGGAAATTATGGGGTAAAGAGTAAAAAAAATGTAAAAGTAGGCATATGAAATGGGTGACGAGCTGGCCGTAAATATAACAGAATTTTCGTTATCAGTTCGTCATCCTTAAGGTTAAAGCTTAAAGCATCTTGCTTTCTTTCCCTGCGGGGCCCTTATATTGGGGTCCCACTTGGAGTGTTTAGTCGTCGTATGGGAGTCTCCGGCCTCGGGCCTGCCGGCCCTGCGGCCTTGATATTTTAGATACTGGGCCCCAGCATCAACAAACAACAATGAGTAACCTTAAGGGTTGTCTCTAATTAAAAAAAAATTAAGCTTAATGTTAAAACCTTGAGTAACCTTAATGTAACGACCTTGAAATGTAACTTCTAAAAATACTAGTTTTTATATTCTATAGTGTTATATTACCTAAAATATTTCTTCACTACGTTGAAAATACGTTTTAAAGTGAATTATGACCAACAGAGGGCGCTATTACTGTACTAAAGTACGTGGTATTTTGACAACGGGATACACCGTGACCATACGTATGCTAGCATACAGCATATTCTCCCAAGCACGGTCGTCACCGTGACTATACACTACGTATTGCCACAGTGTTTTCCATGTACAATATGTGTGTATTGGAAATTTTGCACTGACTTATGATAATTCTACGTAACACCATGTACAGGGTGTCCCCCAAAAAAGAGGCACCTCATTGCGCCCTCTTTTTCACCTATTTCTGAAATGTTGATCAAAGGTATTTTGGTATGTAAAGAAACCTTAAATCGTTAGCTTTAATAAACCAAAACAATTATTTCAATCGGCTCACATTTTTTGAAGATATGCCCTCTTTAAGGGTACTTGCCCATGAGTTTCATTCAGGGGCGTGTTTGAAAAACGGCACAGCGCATTAGTAAAAAGAAGAAAAAATACTAAAATTTTCACCGGGGTTCGAACCACTGCCAATTGCACTATGAATGCTAAAGATGCCTACTGTGCCACGGTGACTGTGGTTAACATTCGGCGATTTTCAAAGATATACATATCAACACGTTTCTAGTGTATTGAAAATCAGAGTTTGGTAGGAATACGGTCATAGAAAGACATATGACTCTACTTGTCTGTTTGTTTTTCATTTAATACAAATTAATTTTGATGAATTGAACTGGTACAACTCTTATAGACCAGGCTGTAGATGAGCTAGGTGTCACTTGGAGCGTAAACTTATCCCATGTGGTTTTTCTAGATCAGAATTTCATGAGGAATAAGAATATCTTGGGTAACAAGCCCTATCCTGAACAGGCTCCCACAAAGGGGGTTCTTTCCGGGGGGTCCATTTTTAAGGATAAAATATCATAAGTTACGTTTTAACACAATAGTGTAGAGTAAACTCTTATAAATCTCATAATGTACACCCAATTAGTAAATTAAGCCCAACATATTTGATATGGTAACAATCTGGAGGGTGGAAGAGTAGTAGGGGGGTCTCTAAAGGACCCCTATTTCCGGGGAGGGGGGTCCATTTTAAAGGAAAACATACCCTAAGTTACGCTTAAACACAAAATAGTATAAAGTACACTCTTTTTAATGCCAAGATTGAACCCACTTCTTTAAATAAGCCTTTTATATTTGATGTGGTAACAATATGGGGTAGAAGGGGGTCTCTAAATGGCCCCCTATTTAAAAACAACACCAGTGAAATTTGCCTAAAGTTTATTCTTTGTTTGGTATGACCAGATTTTTATGAAGATTAAGTATATCTTGACCAAGAAAGTCAAACTCCTTCATACAAACATCCAGCCACCAACTCCCCACCCCACCCCACCCCCAAACAGGGGGGTGTCATTCAGGCGTTATGAGCATTTTGAGAATATAATGTGTAATAATGTATGATACTGTAATTTCAAATAATTATGATGCAACACATCTTACAACCTAAAATCAAAATTAATGTTGATATGTTATTCCAAAACTCGATGGCAACAATACTGTGTGTGTGTGTGTGGGGGGGGCTGGAAGAGGAAGTCTCCTGTAGCCTTTAGGGATGCAAGAAAGCAGTATCCTTTAACTCCTGTTCCCTTGAGCTTAGCAAATGCAGATGGTACAAGAAGGAAAAATGACAAAAGTGACCTGATGAAAGTTCTATTACAGAACAGTACACTGGATCCTACCGACACATTAGATCCTACCAGCAGACTACCAGCAAATGAAAGTGTGGCTGCTTATGTGGTTGACTTGATGGCGTTAATTAGAACATTTAAAACGTATCCCAACACATTTGAGGCTCTTGCCTTGAAGGTGTTTCCATGCATCCCTAAAGGCTACAGGAGAGTTGATATTGTTGCTGATGCTTACCTACCACAGAGTATCAAATCAACCGAGAGAGATAGACGTGGAACGGCACCCAAAATAATAGTGCGGTCAGCCCAATCAATGTTGCCCCGCGACTTCACAGGTTTCCTCTCCAATGGTGAGAACAAAACGAGACTGATTGACCTTATCCAGAGTGTGCTGGAGTCCAAGAGAGAAACTATCCTGGGAAGAGTGAAGTGGTTTACTTCTCTTCATACCAGAAATGTACTCTCGTGACCAAAGAGGGTACTGCAGAGGTCCCAGAACTTACCACAGAACAAGAAGAAGCGGACACAAAGGTTATCTTGCACGCGCAGCATGTCTTGAGAAATAATGATAGTGGCACAGTCATCATCCGATCTCATTCTGGTGACATAGATATTGCAATCCTAGCGTTATCACACTTCATTGATGATGGTGCAAGAGTTGTACTAGATACAAACACAAGCACATATCGCAAGGTTTTTAGAATGAGCGACATAGACCTAACACCAACACAGAAGACATCGCTGATAGGATTTCCTCCTTTTTTTGTAAAGGTAAACAAACTTGTTGGAAGTTACTTGAATGCAAGCCTAAATTCCTGGATACCTTCTCCAATCTTGGGGTGTCTTCTGCTGAAAACCTAGACTATGCCATAGTCGAATTTTATTAAAAATATGTTATTATTAGTCATGATGAACCCATTTCGTTGAACTCAAAATTATACTGATGTTTATTAAAATTAAAGTATTCAATAGTAAAATGGTCATAAAGAGTTAAAAATATCAGATGATTAGTGACAATAAAAGTAATTGAATGCAACATTATCTTGCATAATTATAATGGCTCACTTTAATACTGAACAATTCTGATTTTGGAATCTACCAGTTTATTGATAGCGAACCCCGAAAATTCGACTATGGACTTTGAATTCTAAGCAGAACTTTACCCCCTGGACTTTGCTCTCTAAAAACACACTGTCAAGCATACTTGTTTATCAGTCTATTAACCGCAAGTACGCGCTAGATGTTTGATGAGAGATTAACTTTCGCGTCAACACAAAAGCGCCGCAAATACCACAGACAGTTGTGTACGGTGTAGTTAATGGTAATGGCGCGGGCGCAGAAGATTTAAACCATAGCGAGATATGGGCGACCAATCACAAGGCAGATCCATTTAAAGATGCATTACATCATGGCCAATTTTAGTTAGGCCAGAAATTGGCCTAACTCTCCATAGAGTCCTGTGTTAAAATCTTAACCGCAAGGCAAAGTCAGTAGTCTACTTGGGAAGCTAACAAAGAGAGGGAGTAGGGTGACTGAAAAGATCAGATGTGAAAATCTATCAATTGTGCACACATTAATTAAATCAGAGTTTTAAGCTTAAATACAATATCCAGAGTATGCACAATGGGCAAGTGGATTACGGGGTAGTCTACTGAAACCCTGGAGGCAGACCTTGAAGAATATGTTGCCTTGCTGTATGGCATAAAGTGTAAAAGCGTCAACGAGGCCCGGTATATACTCTTTGATCGGAAATTTACCAAACAGAACAAGATCACTGATGTGTCATTGCTACCACCACCATGTCAGCATACACTGAGACTTCATATTTTGAGATCAAACTTTATCGCTAGAGAATGGCGCTCAGCAGTCCTTTGTAGTTATGAGGCTGGAAAAATTGCTGACAATGGATGGACAGAATCACTAGAACTGAGATGGCTCGAGAAGGTTATGCCTGATGATATGCAAGAACTGTTTATAGATCATGATTGTGAAGACTTTGTAGGCAACAGCGATGAAAGCGATACAGAGGATTAAGTAAGCATAATTGGTAGAACTTTAAAGCAAACTTTATAGTACAAACAAGTATTTGTGGCCTATTTGAACCAAAGGGTAACATAATGGTATGAAGTATTTTCCTACAAATTACGGACCCAAATGCTTGGAACCGTATAATATAAGATTCCCCTAAAGACTAAAGACCCCATCCCGTCTATTAAATATGGGGTCTTCAGAGACTTCCTCTTCCATCCCCCGCCCCCCCCCCCCCACACACACACAGTATTGTTGCCATCGAGTTTTGGAATAACATATCAACATTAATTTTGATTTTAGGTTGTAAGATGTATTGCATCATAATTATTTGAAATTACAGTATCATACATTATTACACATTATATTCTCAAAATGCTCATAACGCCTGAATGGCACCCCCTGTTTGGGGGTGGGGTGGGGTGGGGAGTTGGTGGCTGGATGTTTGTATGAAGGAGTTTGACTTTCTTGGTCAAGATATACTTAATCTTCATAAAAATCTGGTCATACCAAACAAAGAATAAACTTTAGGCAAATTTCACTGGTGTTGTTTTTAAATAGGGGGCCATTTAGAGACCCCCCTTCTACACCCCACCCCCCATATTGTTACCACATCAAATATAAAAGGCTTATTTAAAGAAGTGGGTTCAATCTTGGCATTAAAAAGAGTGTACTTTATACTATTTTGTGTTTAAGCGTAACTTAGGGTATGTTTTCCTTTAAAATGGACCCCCCCCCCCGGAAATAGGGGTCCTTTAGAGACCCCCCTACTACTCGTCCACCCTCCAGATTGTTACCACATCAAATATGTTGGGCTTAAATTACTAATTGGGTGTACATTATGAGATTTATAAGAGTTTACTCTACACTATTGTGTTAAAACGTAACTTATGATATTTTATCCTTAAAAAATGGACCCCCCGGAAAGAACCCCCCTTTTGTGGGAGCCTGTTCAGGATAGGGGCTTGTTACCCAAGATATTCTTATTCCTCATGAAATTCTGATCTAGAAAAACCACATGGGATAAGTTTACGCTCCAAGTGACACCTAGCTCATCTACAGCCTGGTCTATTAGCACTCGTGATAAACGACGATTAATTTAGTAATAATAAAATGAAAACGCTGGGTCATTCACGACGTCATTTGTAATTTATGTCAAAACCTGGGGAGGACCACACACATCCGTGCTGCATGTATACGTGCGCAATCGATACTCAATGATCCAGACAATAGCGTTTGAATATAGCGCCCTGCTTGACACATCTTGTCACTTGCGGGAAGATATACTATAGGCCTACCCTAATAGCTTACAATAGATACCCCACCGTAAATAACTCTGTTCATTATCTCGCTGTGCTAGTTTATACGCGTAGCGTACGCACTTTTGAACCATATTTTGTTCAAAAATGATAGGAAGGGGCTGTTTTCAGCTAAAATGTTGGTTATCAGCAGATGCTTAATGATACCGGGAAGTGTTGCAGAAAGGTAAGCGTACTCTTTATTTATTCAAAATATCACATATCAATTAATTTAAATTTGAAATCCAAAAAGGAAATGTCAGGTCAAAATTCTCACCTTAGAATTATGGTGAAATAAAATCAAACCAAATTTAGGCTCCGCAAACAACGTCCAATTATTCCCATTGGTGTTTGCTACACGTGCATATAATAAATTATGACTTGGGGCTAATTTGAGAAGAGTTAATGCCTCGAGTTTCAAAATACACCGAGTGATGTTTTTTGATCAAAAACATCGACAATTCAAGACTCTGTAAAAACAAATCAAGAATTTTCTGGGATAATTGCAACTAAGTACAATAAAAGTTATGATCTAAGCTACCAGGTGCATCATTAATTTCCTGACTATGATATTTAGTTGTGGGAAAAGATTACTTTAATGTTTTGGCGGGATTATTTCCCGCCAAAAATTTCAACCAAAAAGAGCATGTAGCCTTAAGGGATCTAAAATGAGCGTTTATTGCGTTTCGACAGTATTTTTTGTAGGACATGAGAGCACCTCAGACCTATCGAATTGCATTCTGAATACGAAGCATGTCTTTCTGATATCAAATAATTTTCATTTTTTGAAAATAACAATATAATACAAATTGTATGACAAATTATAAAAATTTGATATTTTTGTTAAATTTTTGATATATAACAGTCCTCGAAGTAAATTATATAAATCTAATGATATATGCTTAAAGTGTATGTAGCAGGGAGGAAAAAGACCTATTTTTTTTTTTTTTTTTGGAAAAAAAATCCATATCTTCAATACGAAAGGTCAAAATTTTCAATTGATCGTCGGCTTTTCATCCCACCTACATACACTTTAAGTATAAATCATCAGATTTATAAAGTTTACTTCAAGTACTGTTAAATATCAAAATATCAATTTTAATGATTTGCCATAAAATGTATTAAATTGCGAATTTCAAAAATGAAAATTATTTGATATCAGAATGACATTCTTCGTATTCAGAATGCAATTCGATATGTCTGATGTGCTCTGTTGTCACAAAATAAATACTGTCCAAACGTTCATACCCCAGCCCTTAAGAAATGTACCCGTTTTTCACTCTGTCCACGGATGAGGTTTGGCTACATCAAAGATTTAAACGAAACACACGGTTAATGACATGGATAGATAATAGCATTAGGCTTGGGAAAGCATTCACTATGAGCGAAGATCACCAGCTAGCTTCAAACATCTACTGCTGCATTCGCAAGTATCCGGCGCACAAGGATGGTACGCAACGCAATTGATGCAATGAGGACAAGGGCTGAAACCTGTATTCGTCAAGGAGGCAACCAGGCAGAGGGCAGAGCAGCACAGTAAACTCACTTCAAAAGAACCAAAGACAAACTAAACAGCCCTTTTCAGGGCTACCTTTTATTAAAAAAAGAGAAATGACTTATGTTGTCAATAAAAAGAAAGCAAGAAACAATAAAGTAAGAAAGTAAGAAACATAATAAAACAAAAAGGCATAAAATAACCAGTAATTGCAAGTATAGCAAAAGAAACCCATCCCACATCAATTTCGCCCAAATTAATGATACTTAACCAAATCCATAACCCATAAGCCCACCGGTAAAGCCTATTCCCTAATATAAAGTTGTTATTTTATAAAGTTATCATCGAGGAATGTTTTATATTCATGCATGGTATATGCACTTTTCAATCTTTGAAGTAGCCAAACTTCCTCCGTGGACAGAGTGAAAAACGGATACATTTCTTTAAAAGGGCATATCTTCAAAAGTTATGAGCCGATTGAAATAATTGTTTCGGTTTATTAAATCTAACGAGTAAAGGCTTCTTTACACACCAACATATACTTGGATCAACTTTTCTGAAATAGGAGAAAAAGAGGGCGCAATGAGGGGCCTCTTTTTTTGGGACACCCTGTACTAACAAGTCTATACAATCATGACAATACACACTATGCCACTTTCTTTATCTGCATCAAATAGAATATTGATTTCAATCGAATTGAATACATCTCTCTATTTTGAGTTTGTAGTTCACCACTGAGCGATCTAGCGATCAATTGCTAGCCAATCAGATAGAACTCCTTTTCTTGAAATACCAATCGCCCGTCGCTCACCAACGGAGTAATAAGTTTATATTTACAATATAGGGTGTCGACACTGTGCACTGCTCCATAGACAATTGTAATTTAGTTTTGATGTATCAGAACGTAATTCAAATTTCACGATATAAATAAATAAATAAATAAATAAATAAATAAATAAAAAAAAAATAAATAAAAAAAATAAAATAAATACATATATAAATAAATAAATTAAAAAAAATAATTAAATAAATAATAAATAAATTCTAAACTTTTTTTGAGAAAAGTGGGTGGATGCTGCTGTGGATCACGAAATGCCCTTTTTATATATTTCTTATCAATTGCAATTCTCTTATTTTCTAATCTATTATGTTATTATTATAGATAATTATTATAAATAAATCTAATGTTTTAAACAAATTTTGGATCCGTCCCTGATCGCAATCGCTTTTGATATCTTAATCTAAGCAATTTACCCAGCATGCATAATATTGGTTTAATTGTATTTATACCATTTCAGTGACAAAACAAGTAAACAAGCAAAAAATACAACTACTGTTTTTGTTTTATTCATATTAATCTTTATCTTCAAGCTTTCATGTGAAGACTTTCCCCCTAAAAACATCATAAAAATGGTGTGAGGGACTGTCCCTCGTTCAAAAACATCACAAAATAATTATTTTAATTTTCTTCAAAGTTCAAAATTAAAGAGCAAACAATGGGACCACGCGTTATACTGTTCAAAGTATCATAATGGAAAGGTTTAAAATTACTGGGTTTTTTTGCTCGAATATTCAATCGTAAAAAATCGGAAAATTTACTAAGATATGGATATCATATATTTTAATATCATTTTTATAATTTTGATTTAAGACAGGAAAAAGTGCAGTTTTGTTCTACTTGTCTGAAATTATCAATACTGTAGCTTACTTTTAAGATACAAAAAACGTCTGTTTCTTGGAAAAGTTGGTAATATATACATTTGATGTGACGTCTTCGATAAGTGAACGATTTTACGCGCACATCAATTGAAAGGTCTTCACGCTTTATTGAATGGCGAGGCCACTGGCAGAGTTCTGCTTGTTTGAGGATGATGAAAAAAAATCAGGTAAGAAAATAATATTGAACATTTTTTTCTCCTCTCCACTCGCGAGTTATATTATTAATGTTGGTGGCAGACTTAATATGAGCGCGCAATGTAATGCTTTGTGTGTGTTTTGTTAATACCTACGTTCACAAATAACAGGCGCTATATTTACCGAACGAGTGCTGTCCATTCAATCTTTTTAAACAGAGCCGAGTCTATTTGTAAGCACTTGACTATGCAACAACTTTAATTAACACTCATCTCAAAATGAGTTGACTTTACGCTTCAAGACTGTCAAGCACATGGTCATCGTCCTTCAATTCGTTCTAGCATGTCCCAATCTGTAAGTAATGATGTTATTCTGACTTCACTTACTAAACTTATGAGCGAGGCATACCTAAATTTCAAATTTAACTTTCAACGTTTTACTTATATAACGGCAAGACATAATCTGAATCTTGAAAAAGAGAAAATCTGTCACCTTTCTTGGCAAAATAAAAAAATAATGACAAAATGGTGTTATAGAAAATGATGATTTTTTGTGTATGTCAGATTCCTTCAGTTATTTTGTTTCTTTTAAAGATTAAAAAAACCCAGCATATTCAAACGAATATGGAAAATTGCGGAAAACTATTATTAGCGATCAATTTTACCCACGTGGATACCACAATTTGACATTTTAACCTTTATGCCTATAGCGGAGAGATTTGAGCCCTGCGTTAGCGGTCATTGTTGTTTTATGCAATATTTTAGCATTTCCACCTACTTCACTTTTTTTGATAATGTTGTTCTGAAGGGATAGCAAGCAAAAGTCATTGTTGTTTCAATTTTGTCCATATATGCCCATTATTGTAAAAGTCTACTTGATTATCTTGAAATGTCTAGATTATCTAAATAATGTGTCCACTGTCCGCATTACTTGCTATAATCGACAGTTGATCAGACTTATGACGAAAGAAATAGATAATTGAACGAAAGAAGTAGATCTAGATAGATATATTCCCAGACGTTTGACTTACAAGGTATTTGAATGATTAGGCTCAGTGATCAAATAATTATGCTTAAAAGGTTCGTGTTTCATATCTCCACTTATCAATTGAGTTAACAATTCAAAATCGATACCAAGTCAGAGTCATAACCTAGCACACATTGTTCTTCAACCCACGTGTGCTAGTAATGTCAAAAAGACACGTTCCACATAATGAGACTTATTAATGTCATAGTTATTACTTATAGGTAGACATTGTAAGTTTGTGTCGGGATTGTAAGGCCATTAATAGGTACTATACTACGAGGGATAGTTCAATGTAAGGTGCTATAATGACAAATCAATGATAGGCACTCGGCATTTAATAATGATTGTTCAGTATAGGCCAAAAAACCAAAACATTGTTGTGTTGCCCTCTTTTCTTTCTCTTTTCCACTTGTTTTGAAACCTTCACTAAATAATGCTTCTTACATTAGGATATTTGTCACTTTTGACTACAGTATACTTGTTGGATAATTAATTTAAGACTAGTCTGTCAATAAATTATTAATTTTAAGTGAAAAACATTGACTTCTTGAACATATCTGTAAAAATCGTCATTCAAAGAAAACAAAATTGCAACCCTGATTTTCAGGATTTAGGGTCGGTCGCTGAGGGCAAATTAGAGAATAAAGGTATTGTTTTCAGCCACTGGAGTGCATCTATCCTCTCATATAACACGGGCGACATCATTATTTTAAGTAAAACTTACGCCAAAAATAATGATGTCGCAAAGCCGCTAAAAACATAGACACGACAACGGCTAAAAACAATACCTTTATTCTCATTCTTAAACACTTCAATTCAAATAGAAATATCATAAGTATTACAAATTGTAATCAAATTAAATCCTACATTTTACAAGGAACTACCTAGAGCTTAAAATCGTTCAAATAGCGAGTTCGCGTATCGCGTTGATGCACACGCGCTGATGGTCCT
>NC_092630.1:82566953-82617186 GCF_039555335.1 Amphiura filiformis | reverse complement strand
GATTGGAATTAGATCCTGTGTGGGACAACCTGATCAAACCCAGCACCAGGGGCAGAACTTTTCTGACTTCGGTGACGTCATCGAGTGTGATGTCACCTGATTAGGTTGGTCTCTAGCCGTTTCCAAGAAATACATCAGAGCCAACAACATCGGCTGATGACGAGGAAGGTCCTGGAAAGCACTCCCGGTAAGCGAAAATAAACAAATAGTGTCGCAGTTTAATTTAATTTACTTTCAGTTTAAAACAAGCTTTTCAACTTCAGATATTAACTTTTTAAATTGGGTCAAGTTGTTTTTGGACCACCCTGTAGTACATTATGAGTAACACTTTTGATGATTGTGAATTATGAAACGATTGCTAACATGGCTAGTGCGCATTGTGAAAGCAGGGGACATCTTTCGTGTAATGAAAATAAAACAAAATAATGAACCAATTATCTCCACATTTATAATATAAAGGCGACTTGGTTCACATTAGGTTAAGTGTTAAGATGAATATAAATGTAAGGCTTTCACCTTTGTTTCATAACCATTAAGGTATAGGACATTTTTTGTTTTTGCTATAGCCCCCGAATGAAATGTATTTAATTATGTTTGTACTCACTCAGGTAGCATTGTGTGTGATTTTTACATCCGAACTAGGTGCTATTCTTTTTTTATGGGCATTTTAGTGTCTAAAATGGCCCAAAATGAGGGTTTTTCAATATTGACGTCTATTTCTAATCGTCACCCCATAGACTTTACATGTAAAATAAAAAGGCTAATAAAAATTTAATAGCAACTAGTTCGGATGTAAAATTCACACAAAATGCTTTTTGAGTGATTACAAAGATAATTAAATATACTATGTGGAATTTTTAAATGTATTCCTTGTACAATGAAATTTCACAATAAAATGTCCATTGGAAACAAAGGTGTTAGGGGTTAGGTTTAAGATTAGGGTTAGCGTTTGGTTGAGGTGTAGAGTTAGTATTGGGAATTAGGTTATAAGTTCGGGTAAGGGTTATGGTTTATAACGACCCTTATTGGTTTTCGGACTAATTACCCTTTGGACCACCTGTAACCGTGTGGTGTACGAGAGTAAATCAGCTGTATCTGTGACATTTACCCTTGTCGAAGCTCAATATTCAGCCTCGCTCACATTAATATTTGTGACAATCAATGCCAAATCGTAATTCTTTAGCCACACATAAGGCTACAGAACTCAACACTAAGGCACGGCTGGCGCCTAGAACGCATTGATTGAAAACATGAAAACATGAATAAAGGATGAATTAACAACCAGATAATAATTAAACGTTTGGTCACTTGTTCTGGCGTTTTCACCTTTTTTTAAATGAAATTCGCTGATTGTTTTACGTTGAACTGTGTTGAATTTAGTATCAACAAACTGATTGCTGTTATATGTGTAGTTTTACCCGATGCTATAAGTTCCTACTTGTTTACTTTAAAGTAAGTCACGAACGATCATTTCACCATCATAAATGAATAATTTTCAATAGAAAAAACGACTAAAATCGCAAGATAGTTCCACATCCGTCACGTTCAACACAAACGTTAGCTAAAATATTTACATATATTGACCGATAATTCTAGACATTGTTGATATATAATATGTGATGCGATCAAGCAAAATCAGTCGGAACTCGGAAATAATAAATTTTCAGTTTCTTATAGGACAGAAAAAGGCATTTACAAAGCTGTATTTTGCAGAAAACCCCATTGAAATTGAACAATCAGTTCCAAAGATATGAGCAATTAAAGAGTTGCCAAAACAATAAAAAACAAAAGGAAATAGTTCCGTTGTCTGGCTATATCTCAAAATCAATATTGCCGAGTTCCGACTGATTTTGCTTGATCGCATCACATATTAGTTCTTATAACACATATATGCTTGGATTCTCTTTGGTGTTGAGCGAAGCATATGAGTCTATCTATTGTATACCCTAACACCTCCACAACTAACACCCCCACACCCCCTACACACCATATACGGCCCCACGTTTATACAAACTTTATATCCATAAGTAGTGTAATGTTTCACCTGTATATTCTATGGTTATTTCAATATGATTTTGATTGTTCCAGTTAGTTGACTAGATAGCAGTATTGAAAATCCGATTGATTAATTTCAATCTATTTCATGGAGCAGTGTCATTCAGATTAATTGAATCAACTGCAATAAGTAATTATCGTAACTGATAATTTAGCACCGTACGTGCCTCGAGCCGGATCCTTAGGAAAGTTTTGAAAGCCAGACTACTAAAACTGGGGTCATCAAATAATCGTTCGCACTTGGCAGGATTTAAAGTAAACCTTTCAGTCTAATAACAATTTCATTTGATAGCACGGAGATACAGACTGTAACAATGAAAATATACAACTGCAATTTTGCTTTTAGATAAAAAATAAAAGAGATCGTGATAACAATGGTATATGCAGTGAAATCGGTAACATCTTGGCTGACAGAAAATATTTACTTGGTTTCTTTACTAGTTCAGGCTCAAATACTATGCTCAATATTAACTTAATTGTCCAGAAAACGAGTTGGGCCACTTTTGACATTTTCGTGTATATCAACCTTGCACAAAATGGACAATCATAATTAGCAATTGCATTTTTTGCTTTTCAGAAAAAAAAGGGTCAAGGCGTAAATGTGACATGCAATAGAATCAGTATATGTTGGCTGTTCTGGCAAACAGAAATACTTTACTTGGTTTCTTTCCTAGTTCAAGTTCAAACGCTGTTAAGTTTGTACAGCGGTTTTTCTTTCACTTAATTGACATTAGGAAATAAATAATATAATATTTATTTCAAATTTATTATTAAAATATCACTTCAAATGCCCCGTTGTTTAATATTACCCATCTTAAGAGCACTGACCAGCTATACACAACTTAAAAGTTCCCTCCCAAATACTTTTTAAAATAAACCTGTAACCGTGTGGTGTACGAGAGTAAATCAGCTGTATCTGTGACATTTACCCTTGTCGAAGCTCAATATTCAGCCTCGCTCACATTAATATGTGTGACAATCAATGCCAAATCGTAATTCTTTAGCCACACATAAGGCTACAGAACTCAACACTAAGGCACGGCTGGCGCCTAGAACGCATTGATTGAAAACATGAAAACATGAATAAAGGATGAATTAACAACCAGATAATAATTAAACGTTTGGTCACTTGTTCTGGCGTTTTCACCTTTTTTTAAAATGAAATTCGCTGATTGTTTTACGTTGAACTGTGTTGAATTTAGTATCAACAAACTGATTGCTGTTATATGTGTAGTTTTACCCGATGCTATAAGTTCCTACTTGTTTACTTTAAAGTAAGTCACGAACGATCATTTCACCATCATAAATGAATAATTTTCAATAGAAAAACGACTAAAATCGCAAGATAGTTCCACATCCGTCACGTTCAACACAAACGTTAGCTAAAATATTTACATATATTGACCGATAATTCTAGACATTGTTGATATATAATATGTGATGCGATCAAGCAAAATCAGTCGGAACTCGGAAATAATAAATTTTCAGTTTCTTATAGGACAGAAAAAGGCATTTACAAAGCTGTATTTTGCAGAAAACCCCATTGAAATTGAACAATCAGTTCCAAAGATATGAGCAATTAAAGAGTTGCCAAAACAATAAGAAACAAAAGGAAATAGTTCCGTTGTCTGGCTATATCTCAAAATCAATATTGCCGAGTTCCGACTGATTTTGCTTGATCGCATCACATATTAGTTCTTATAACACATATATGCTTGGATTCTCTTTGGTGTTGAGCGAAGCATATGAGTCTATCTATTGTATACCCTAACACCTCCACAACTAACACCCCCACACCCCCCTACACACCATATACGGCCCCACGTTTATACAAACTTTATATCCATAAGTAGTGTAATGTTTCACCTGTATATTCTATGGTTATTTCAATATGATTTTGATTGTTCCAGTAAGTTGACTAGATAGCAGTATTGAAAATCCGATTGATTAATTTCAATCTATTTCATGGAGCAGTGTCATTCAGATTAATTGAATCAACTGCAATAAGTAATTATCGTAACTGATAATTTAGCACCGTACGTGCCTCGAGCCGGATCCTTAGGAAAGTTTTGAAAGCCAGACTACTAAAACTGGGGTCATCAAATAATCGTTCGCACTTGGCAGGATTTAAAGTAAACCTTTCAGTCTAATAACAATTTCATTTGATAGCACGGAGATACAGACTGTAACAATGAAAATATACAACTGCAATTTTGCTTTTTAGATAAAAAATAAAAGAGATTGAGATAACAATGGTATATGCAGTGAAATCGGTAACATCTTGGCTGACAGAAAATATTTACTTGGTTTCTTTACTAGTTCAGGCTCAAATACTATGCTCAATATTAACTTAATTGTCCAGAAAACGAGTTGGGCCACTTTTGACATTTTCGTGTATATCAACCTTGCACAAAATGGACAATCATAATTAGCAATTGCATTTTTTGCTTTTCAGAAAAAAAAGGGTCAAGGCGTAAATGTGACATGCAATAGAATCAGTATATCTTGGCTGTTCTGGCAAACAGAAATACTTTACTTGGTTTCTTTCCTAGTTCAAGTTCAAACGCTGTTAAGTTTGTACAGCGGTTTTTCTTTCACTTAATTGACATTAGGAAATAAATAATATAATATTTATTTCAAATTTATTATTAAAATATCACTTCAATGACCCGTTGTTTAATATTACCCATCTTAAGAGCACTGACCAGCTATACACAACTTAAAAGTTCCCTCCCAAATACTTTTTAAAATAAATCGAAAACTATTTAACGAAAGGCAAACATGTAAAAAGGTATGGACAGCCTTATTTGTTTGACACATATGGACCAAATTATAGCGTCACCCGTCATTGCGTTCAGTCACAATGGTTCATTATATAAAAAAGAGACCGATTTAAACAGTGTTAAGAGTTGCATCTGAGTCCATAGGAGTCAACTCTCAACAATACAGTCAGCCAGGTATATTCATGCGTTCGTTAAAGAAAACCTGACTGCTATGGACTCAGGTGCAACTTTTAAAACGGCCTCTTTTCTTGCACAATTATTAACCATTGTGACTGAACGCAATGATATGTGACGCTATAAATTGGTCCACATGTATCGACTTATTTTAAAAAGTATTAGGGGAACTTATAAGTTAATGGACCCTATAGTTCATGATTCAACTCAATTCAGTCACTTTTGCTACACAAAGACACAAACCTGGCCCAACCTGTTTTGGACTACTTTACAAAATTGGCCATGTCTTCGCTTGTAGACAACCGATTTTATTGAAACAAAGCTTATGTAGTAGCTTTTATCTCGGCGATCTAATAAAACAGAATACAATCAATAAATGGCATGTTTGCTAATACTCTTTTTTAAATTGTATAATTTTTTGGTTACAACCTGTATACCCCAAAACAACGATAAGAAAAAAAAGGAGACGATCCTGTATAAACAGTGATTGGAGTGCCCATCTCTCTTTCATTGGCGATTGGACCAGACTATAGGGGGATCGCTACACCTCCTCTACAGCGATTCTGTTACCTTCCCAGCATTTAAGAATGCCGGTACCCATTGGGTGGAGGGAGTAATCGAGATAAAGTGCCTTACTCAAGGGCACAACACGATGGCGTCGCCGAGGTTCGAACCCGCATGCTTCCGATTATGAGTCAGTGCCCGTTAGGCCACCGTGCTCCCTGTAACAACGATAAACGACAAAAGAGTATTGTATATGCAATGCTTAAGGGGATATAATACCCTGATTTTCATCAGTACCCCTCTTCTTTTTTTGTTGCAAATTTATGAAGTACATAAATATGTTCATCACCTCATGTCTTGAACTTATAAAATATCTCTACATACAAAGTGCTTTAAAACCATTTTGGTAAATCATTTTAGCCCTATATATATTTTTGTTTACTGTATCCTAGTAACTCAGATGTGTGTTTCATAACAAACAATAATTTATTCTATTCAACATGTTCAAGTAGAGTACATGAATAGAATACATTAAATCCTCTGTTATACTATCTATAGAAATGTACTCAATGATGCACGCTAAATAACACTGAATAAATTAAATAAGCTCTCCACATGTGGATGAATAGACAATTTAATACTACACCATGTATGTATCTTCTATAATGTGTTGTTAGGAAAAGAGATTTAAAAAGGCTATAAGGTCATCATAGGTCAGGTTATAGGTCACTTGGTTCAGGTCAAATTTAAGCATCCATTTTGAATACATGTGATAGTCTGTGAAATGGGATAAACTTGAATGCCGCTGTAATTTTCATCTCAATATAATGGTGTATAAAAGTCTCTGTCCCATCGCACCTGTGCAATATTTTATTTATATACACCAGGCACAAAAAGAAACTCGTCAGTTATATTCATCCTTACTGTTCAATAACTTGATAATTTTGGATTATTCTGAAATATACATTTGTTAATTGGACTTTTCTTTCTCATTTGACACCCTGTTCGTGAACATTGAGCAAGAATTGACCTAGATATGCGCCTCCAAACTCTCAAACCCCAAAATGAAAAGTTGCAATTTTAACGATTCAATTGTGCTTGTTACACTGTGTGTTTTATCGATTGGCCCGTGGTGCTTGTGTGCAATACAACGATGCGTTCCCATTGAAAATCGTTGAAAATTCAACTTTTGATTTTGGGGTTTGAGGCTTTGGAGGCGTATATCTTGGTCAATTCTTGTTTGTTTTTCACGAACAGGGTGTCAAATGAGAAAGCAAAGTCCAATTAACAAAATGTATATTTCAGAATTCTCCAAAATTATCAAGTTATTGAACAGCGAGGATGAATATAACTGACGAGTTTCTTTTTGTGCCTGGTGTAGTTGTTTCTAGTCACAGCCATCTCACTAGATAAGGGTCTCTAGGTAACCTAGTCGTCCGACCTAATAAGAGTGATAAAAAAATCATCTCCAGATGAACTTATAACAAGCCCATGTAAAATTTCCCTTGCCTCCTACACCAGGCCATTTCAAATCAATGTGCAAATGACAATTGTGTTTTTATTACAAACACTTAAAGTGTAATATTTTACATTGATGGATTTTTAATCTATAGATGTTTTATAATATCTCTTTTTAAATTTTGTTTATTCTAGCTGGTCTAGTGTTTAATTATTTAATTCTACAGGATGTTGGTCAGCTGCTGTACAGACTTTGTCGGCGAGTTGTCATGCTGTCCAGTTTGTTGCTGGGTGTTGTGTGGGCAGTTCCCGACCCAGGGAGCTGGATGGATGGAGGGCCCTTCTGTTGGCTTCTTTTAGCAGCTAGTTGCTTGTTTTTGTCTGTTTGCTTACTTCCCTCCATGGACCTCAGTGGCGTACCGTGGCCGCCCCTTCCCCGGGGGGCTGAAGAAAAGCCAATTTTGCCGCCCCTTCCTTAACAGCCCGAAAAGGTTGCCCCAATTTTTTTACGGGGTTCTGCTCCTCGGAACCCAAAGCTGCGGCTATTGCCGCACTGCAGCCGGCCAACACAGATGTGTAACTTTTGTATTTTTATGGTGTGTTCTTTATGGGGTATGCGATTCTTTTGTAATGTACTTCCTATTATTTTGATGAATTTTGTTTGACCCCAGGGCCAAACTGGAAAACAGTGTTGAGCACTAAGCTTTGTACCCCAGGCAAAATAAGATCTAATAAAATAATCAAATCAAATGAAATCAATTCGTTGGTGTTATCACGTAGTGGCGCATGTGAAAAATAGTGCAAGTCCATAGTAACGTTATTGATGTCACAAAAAATCGTTACTAAATCACATAACGACGTATAACCTTTTTCAATATATTACACAAAAGTTTGAAATAACTTTAAAATATCTACTCTTAATGTGGAAGTGGAGGATTTCAGATACCGCATTCAGAGACAATCAGTATAGTAAAGTATTTCTTTAGCTCGATCCTATCCCTTTGTAATGCAAATCATCGGTATAGCTGCATGTATGTGCATCTTCGAGGAGATGTATATATGGGAAATCAAATATTACACTTACAGTTCTCTGTAGGTCTAGTACTTTGAGCGTTAATACCAAAATTAACCACTTTTCTGTAAAAAAATTCATACAATTTCCATAAAAAATACCGAGTTACCTTTAAGTACCACCACAATAACTAGATAGTACAAGGAGTGTTTTTACAGCAGTCGTAACATGATCAGCACAGTGATACCTATACAGGTAAGGTAAAATTAGTTTATCTCCTAAAATACTTCACCTGTGATACCGCCTGAAAATATCGTAATGTAATTTTATTTTCGAACATCTTCTTAGTCTTGGAACCTCAAACTATTTAATTTTGCCTCCATTTTCTTCAACATATAAGTTCGTAAATACCTACTATGTTAACAAATCATTGCAATGAAACTGAATATAGGGGCGGGAATGTTAACTATAGATTCATTAAAGCTCTTCAATTTAAGAAATAAAAAATCATGGCATTGGATAATTGCTGCTAAGCTTGGTTAGCAGTTATTTTGAGCAAGTTTGACCTATAGTCTGCTAATAAGTCATTTTAAGGTTATATGGTGCAACTTGCAATAGTCGTATAGAGTTATAATATGGTAGTTTAAGGGAAGTGTAATGAGCGTGAACATGGTTTGGATTCCAGAGGGAGTGTGCCTGTAACAGACACAGCCACCAGAAAAGGACCAGCTCAGATCGCGCGCCAAATAAGTTTACAGTTCAGAAATTGCATTTTTTCTCAGCCTTGAAAAAAATAGGCAGAGGTGGGAATTTCCAAAGAAGTATCGTATAGATGTTGACGCAAGCTTTCGTGCGGGAAACATAAAAACATACTCGCCAGTCGTGGCTTTTTTATGAGATTTGATACGGCGCTGAAGTTTATGGCTGTCCCAAAATCAGTTCCTGATCCGGTTTCCAGACGCAAATTTGTATGTTGCTACATACAATTCAAAGTAATCCAAGTGACCCACATAGAGGAATACGACATCTATCTTGAGCCAATCTGCATTCTGTCGCCTGCAAAAGCCGACGATCAGGTAAGAATTCTAAAAGCAGCGTGACTATATATTCGTGTTAATTTCATGATAAGCTTAACACGCGTTGAAAATGCCAAATTGCAGTCACAAAATATATAATTAGTAAATCACCAACGCAAATGGTAACGTAGGTATGTGGAAAAGAACTGCAATAACTATGACAAACTATGTGTCCAAAGAGTTGTCTTTGGCTTGTCGCTTTTTTTGAAATATCACCAAAAATATCAAATTTAAAACAAACACGAACCTTCCAAAATAAATAGATATTCGCACTCGGCGGCCCAGTGACTACCTGCCGCTGTGATTTGTGGTAACTCGTTGCTTCCCCTCTCTAGATACCTGTACTTCAAGTTCGCCCATACCCCACGCCTTAAACCTTTGGTCACAACACAAAAATTATTTTGCGTACCTGGAATTTGCCAGCCGACACTTCGACTTTCATCAGCAGACTAGCCAAGGGCGTTAATCCGGGGGGGCAGGGGATGTACCCCACAATTCGGCAGCAACTCAAGTTAGGTGTCACCGACCTTCCGGACAATTGACCTCAAAAGAGGGTCCAGGCCTAAGCAACTAAATTATGTTTACTACCAACACAAATGAACTTTCATTCTCGTATATAGTCATTGTCTAAAAACAAGTCTTTTGGACAAGTAACAATCCCAGGATTCTTGGTGCTTATATAGATATATAGTGTCAAGAACAAGAGAGATTGATCTTGATTATTGTTTTTGTCAGTCTTGAACCACTAATCTGGAATCACACACATCTAAGTACACAGATGAGATATACACGGTACGCACATTTATATTTAAATTAGTCTTAGTCATCAATATCAAAATGAATAATACACACAAAATAAAGAATTCAGATATTGGCTTAATTCATATGCTTGTCTTGGTGTAGACCAGTTAGATCGTCACAGACATCATACGCTCATTCAGAAGAACCATTCAAAGTACCACGCTTTTACGGCTGTATAATAAAAGTACAAATCTGAACATTCAAAAATACCAATTCATCTAGTATTATTTTAATTGAAAGCTCAATTAATTATGAATTACATGATGCTTCATTAAGGGAAGGGGTATGAACGTTTGGAGAGTATTTATTGTGGGACATTACAGCACATCAGACATATCGAATTACATTCTGAATACGAAGAATGGCCTTCTGATATCAAATAATTTTGATTTTTGAAATTCGCAATGTAATACACATTTTATGGCAAATCATTAAAATTGATATTTTTGATATTTAACAGTACTCGAAGTAAACTTTATAAATCTGATGATTTCTACCTAAAGGGTATGTAGGTGGGATGAAAAGCCGACGATCAATTGAAAATGTTGACCTTTCGTATTGAAGATATGGATTTTTTTCCCCAAAACACCAAAAAAAATTAGGTCTTTTTGGGAAAAAAATCCATATCTTCAATATGAAAGGTCAAAATTTTCAATTGATCGTCGGCTTTTCCTCCCAGCTACATACACTTTAAGACTATATCATTACATTTATAAAATTTGCTTCGAGGACTGTTATATCTCCAAAATGTGAAAAATATCAAATTTTAATAATTTGTCATAAAATTTGTTTTTTATCGTGAATTTCATAAAATGAAAATTATTTGATATCGGAAAGACATTCTTCGTATTCAGAATGCAATTCGATAGGTCTGATGTGCTCTCATGTCCCACAAAAAATGCTGTCGAAACGCTCAAAACGCTCATTTCAGTTCCCTTAAACAAAAAAGTAGTATTTAGTTCATCAAATCCAAAGTTCATATCTACAATTCAGTTGAATTATATTTTGATAACAAAGATAACTGATTATGCTGAATACCCAGAAGAATATTGATCGAGTGATTAACATCATGAGATCATCTCAAATCCATATTAATAATGGGCAAATTAGACGGCGGAACTCAGTCCTCAATGATAGTTAGTCATTTATCTTTTGGTCGTTATATGACTATCATTTGAGGACTGAGTTCTTATGATATATCTTCCGAGGAGCAATTTCAGACAATAGCATGGGATTAGTGGAGCAGAGGTTATCTATTGAATCCTTTCATGACCACTGAAGCATAGTCAAGTCTGCCAAGGACACTCGGCTTGAATTGAAAGACCATGTCACTCTCAACAAAAGAATGCATGCATGTCAAAGGTCATAAGACACCAATTTGGTGTTTGTTATGCTCCTCGGAATATGAAGCTTAAAGGCCTATGTCTGATGGGCAATCATAATTTTCATTACCATATTTCTACTTTAGCAGAAGATTTTTATAATGCCAAAACATATTTAAAATATCACAATTATCGAAATACAACTGTATTCATCTTATGATTAGAACGGATGAGCACAATGTTTGCTTGAATGCTTAATCTTACATTTATTATCTATTTCTAATCAAATTGGATGAATTTAATTTATTAATTTCTGTCTTGCTTAAACTTGCATATAACCTTTACATAGACAGATGTTACCTTTAATACATTTTAATTCTCCACATAATAAATTTAGGTATTTTACACTGATTATTTCCTTTACAAATCATGATAAAATAAAATTAACACTTACACAAAATATTTCAATTCGACATCCAAAACAACTACCCAGTAGTTAGGAGGAAAGCTCTGCTTTCATGACACAATTGTCAGCTTATAAAGATGATAACAACTCCGCATCACTATCCTGGCAAAGTATTAGGCTACAACAAGTTACACTGGCGAGGCAGCGCAGCCAGTTGTGAAAGTTCTGTTTTAACTTTCACAAAGAAATGTAATAATGCAGCCCATCTATACTATTCCTGCACATTGATTTAGCGCACTAACACCGAGTACAAGAAGTTAGGTGTCAACCCTCCTATGTCTTGTGTTTGAATGCCCAGCCCCAGACCAGACCTCAACTCATTTGCATAACAATCTGAACCTTATATGTTGAAGCTAAGAAAATCTGCCTTTCAATAAGAAGATTCATGATGCATGACTACTTGCCATAAACAACCAGCTCAATTTAAGGTGAGAAAAACATAAATCCTATTGGCCTAAAGTTATTCAAGAGGGAAAATCCATACCATCATGACACATTGACACATAGTTTTTATACATTTAGGCGACGCAAAACAGCACGTTTTTGCGGGTGGGCGGAATTGCCAAGTAGGACAGGGCGATCGCAATTGTCTTTTTCTGAAAGAGGTTAAATAGACTTTTCGGAAATCTAGAAAATCGTTTGAGTTTTCATCAAAAGTTTTAGCGAATATCAATCAACTTCAGCCGAAAATGGCGGTGTATAATCGTATAGGCTTAAATAAATAAATAAATGTCGGTATTTATATAGCACCTTACCATAGATCAAGGAGTGTTCAAAGCGCTGTAATTTCGCTGTCATGGTGAATCATCACAATCAGATCGCATCAACTAGGCATTGTGCAGCCAGAATAGCGCAAACCTATCCACCATTTATCTGTGCAGCTCCCCAAATTCCATTGGGTGAAGGACGTTTTTGATAACCAAACAACTAATCACCGATTTTTTGAAAGCAGGAGGAAACCGGAGATCCCGGAGAAAACCTGCGAGAGCGAGCATGGAATCGGGATAAACCAAGTGCACATGAGTCCTTGGGCCGCGCCGGGGCTTGAACCCGGGACCTCAGTGGCGCTAACTCGCCCTCCCAATTAGCACGCTTACAGCAGAAAAAAACACACCCAAAACGCAAATTCTGGGACGATCAGGCTCGTAGAACAGATAATTTGTTTCGTCGCCTTATTCCTATTTTATGTATCCGTTCAAAAATAGGAAGTCGTTCAAAACTTTCTTTTTACAACCTTTTACGCCTTTTCATACACCCCTAACCATTTTACGCATTTTTCTTCAAATTTGTACCCTTCCATCAAATGTTCTATGGGAATGCCCCTGAGTTACTATGCCAACTACTTCCTGCCCAGCACCAGATTGACCCTCGCCTTCGCCGCTCAGTTAGATCTCACGACCTTGCAGTTCAAATTCCAAGATCTAATCTTATTAGTCATGACTGGTCTTTCATTCCATCTACAGCCCGCACATACAGGGTGTAACAATAAAATTTATACAATTGTATTTTGACTTCTCAGGAAAAAACTAAAAGAGTTATGGCACAAATGTTATATGCAATACAATCAGTAATATCTTGGCTAAAGGAAGACGTTTAGTTGGTTTCTTTACTAGCTTGGGTTCAAAAGTTATGTCCGATTTATTAAATCGTCCAGAAAATGTGTTGGGCCACTTTTGCCATGTTTGCGCATATCACGTTTGAACAGCGTAGATATGCTTATCATGCATTAAACATCAAAGAACTGACACAAAAGAATTATAAGTGGTGTTTCTTCATATAATTAACATGAACTTAATAATAATATGATATTTCTTTAAAATCTAAAAATGAAGTCATGAAATTTCTTTCAAATAACCTTATAAACAGATAAATAAAGCAATTTCTCACATCACTGAGATATCATTGGTAAAACTGAGAACAGTGTTTGTATCTATAAAGTACAAAACAATAAAATGTTGAAGTTAAGTTCAGCTGGGCTTCTAGCTGTTCTGGGGCGACCACTATTGCCAGCATGTCTGTTAAAAATTTCTACCTACTTCTCATAGTTATATCATTATGTAATTATTTGCCTTGATGGAAGATGTGAGTTTGGAAAATGAGCTATAAACAATCGTATGGTTTCTGCTTGACTACATGTGCTACCGAATGTCACAACCATAAAAATACGCTCTTCCAACGTGAATTGGGGTTGAAATTGTTGAGCTGCAGCCAAGATTTCTAGTAAATGAGGTTGTTATGTCAGTGCTTGGTTGTGACTTTCAAAACCTCACGGATATATTCTATTATGTAATCATTTCTACCACTTCGAATACCCCATTGTTTAAAACTACCTATCACCGTCCAACTGGTCCATGGTTCAACTCTATTCAGTCACTTTTGTAACACTTAGACAAAAGTGGCCCAAGCGGTTTTAAGACTAGGTTACATAATCGGCCATATCTTCACTTGTATACCATCGATTTTATTGGAATAAAGCTTAACTGATGCCAAAAGAAATTATCTTGATAGACATATAAATATTAAACCAGAAAATAAGCGGCATACTTGTGTCATCCTATTTTCAAAATTGTACAAATTTTATTGTTACACCCTGTATAATGCACTCCCGCCGCACATTCCTGGAATTGTAAGCTTTTATTGTAATGATAACAGCCAGTGGTGTAGATTTCTTTTTGACATTGGGGGGGTTGGAGTTGGAAAAAATTCTTAAGTATAGTCAATCCAGCACCTTTTGGCGACAGAAGAAGTTCATGATACAAATGCGCGCGAAAAGTAGAACAAATGCGCGCGAAGCGCCCGAAAATTTGCACTTTTGGGGCTAAAATGGGCAAATATGAGGTTAATTTGGTCAGAAACCCATTATCAGGTGTCAACTTGGGGGGGGGGGGATGATTACGCCTATGATAACATGTTAATGCCTTGATATTTCTTGACATAAGTAAATAAAACATTACAGAGCAAAACTCCAAATGCAGTATCTGTTAAATTGTAAAAGCCCATTTTAGGGGACGTTTAGGCGAATGTCTATCGTGGCCTCATCTGTAATTCCTCTGATTGTGAATGTGAAATGACATCTTACGGATGGATCGTCGAGTTCCCGTGTGGGTAACATTTGTTCGTTCCTTCATTCATTCGTTTCTTCCTTACATTTGTTGTTTAAAGGTTTGAACGTATACGTCTGTACACCGTCCCATCATTTGACTCGTTCGAAATTTTGGTTGTCCGTTCGCCCGGGACAACTAAAAAAGTCGCCGGACAACCAAAAATACTGATTCGGTGGTCCGCCGGACAACCATAAATCTGTAGCCAAAACTCACTATTGTAGGCCTACGGACAACCAAAAACTTAGACGGACAACCAGAAATTGTAATCTGGTTGTCCGTGGGACAACCATTTATTTTTCCTTAATTCGAACACATTCACTCAAACTTGGAATGAATTGCATTGATGCGCGCAATATGTAATCGTTAATTTCTTCGCAACCAGTCAACCGAATCAAATAAAATTTTCCTATGTGATGCACAGTAAAAAAGGCTATGCGTTTCATTTGAATTTTGTTGATTCTGATATCTATTTCTCGATTTATGTTCAATTGTATTCACTCGGTATTTCTTTTCTGGGACACCCTGTAGGTACTATATACATGATATATCTTTGTCTGCTGCAGCATACAACGACAAAATATTGATAGAAGACGTTGCATATTTTGTAGTAACACCGATAGGTAAGCTAATGAGACTCAGATGCTCGCAAATTGTATTATTACCTTTCTACAGCCTGTCACAAAAAAAATTGTGCAAGTGAAAAGCGCCCTCTTTGGCAATTAGAAAATACCGTTGTGACATTATGATGCTTACATCAACGTCACGGGCGCAGTCTTAGCTTGCAGTTTGTTCTGTTCAATTTGCTTGTTCCAATTTCGAGATATGTTTATTTAACAACGAAAGGGTAAAATCACAATTGTGCCACTTTTACTAGGGAAGAGAGCCATTACTCGTTGATGGTCGATAAACGTCCCAATAAATCGGACTTAGTCACCTGTCAGTTCTACAGCATAGATATCCATGGCTAACGATGGTTAACTGTGGAAACATGTTAAAGGACATCAAGAAAATTTTCTAAGTTATTTATTTTGAGCTCTTTCGAGACGAGTAATGGATATATTCTGTAGATTTAGGTTTTGTCTGTGACTGCTAATGTGAGGCCGTCGTAGGTCGTACGGGGCTCAAACTCGGTGGGTGGGTGTAGTTCTGTCCTGGCAAGAAGAAGTTTATGTTCGTTAAGTCATCCGACCCGGGGCCCCCTCCAAGGGGTCATTTGAGGTCAAATGACTAAAAACTGCCATATGGGCATGAAACTAGGTCCTACGGGACTCAAACTCGGTGGGTGGGTGTAGTTCTGTCCTGGCAAGAAGATGTTTATGTTCGTTAAGTCATCCGACCCCGGAGCCCCCTCCCAGGGGTCATTTGAGGTAAAATGACTAAAAACTGTCATATGGGCATGAAACTAGGTCGTACGGGGCTCAAACTCGGTGGGTGGGTGTAGTTCTGTCCTGTCAAGAAGATGTTTATGTTCGTTTTAAAGTCATCTGACACCGGGGTCCGCTCCCAGGGGTCATCTGAGGTCAAATTACTAAAAAAGTGTCGTATGGGCATGAAACTTGGTAGGTACAGTCAACATTTAAAACAACATTTTTGAAGGTCATTTTGGGGTCATCCAAGGTCACCACGGGTCATCTGAGGTCAAATTAGTAAAAACTCATATATGGGCATGAAACTTGGTGGGTACAGTCAACATTTAGAGTTATAAGTTTAGATCATTTTGGGGTCATCCAAGGTCACCCAGGGGTCATCTGAGGTCAAATTACTAAAACTGTCGTATGGGCATGAAACTTGGTGGGTACAGTCAACATTTAGAGTCAAATTTTTAGAAGGTCATTTTGGGGTCGCTAGGGGTCATCTGAGGTCAAATTTGTAAAAACTGTCATATGGACATGTCACCATCAGCCTGGTAATCGCGCCCAGCCGAGAACCGCCAAATATGGTAACCGCCTAGTCTATTTTAAAACTGATGCATCAATGACTATGTTCATCATGTCATTATTGTATCATTCTCACATACATTAGGAAATGAATTTGGAGAATAGAGGCCTTGCATGTGACATATCATCCCGTAAATATGGCGGACTACTCAAATGCATTCAACAAAAGCATGATTGCAATCAAATAGGTTGATGACAACATTTGATTGAATGGACTGCACTCCGCCATAACTACGGTGAAGTACACCGGCTCAAATCCTTTGTTTGGAGCCAATCGATAATTTCATGCAGGGCCTCTATACTTTCTGTTAATAAAATACTATGCTGACCTCACACTCCAGTAATTTCAGATCATTGAGCTCAGTAATACATCAAAGAATGTCTTCCAATTCATGAAAACAAATAGATAATCTGCATATCGGATTAAAAGCTTGAGGCATTTCAATTGCAAGGCCCATTACTTATACACCAACAACAACATAGGCCTACAAGTGTATATAATGTAGCATGTGCACACATTATCATGTTGTGGATGGTGAATCAAGCTGCAGTGCCTACCCATTCCCAAATAAATGCAGTGACCAACCGGTGTTCACTCATGATTGACGTACTGATCATTATGTATGATTTAAACTCATAGGTTTTGGCAATTTGGGAGGGGTGGGTTCAAAATGACCCCATAGGATTATACGGGGTAAAAATTTCAAATTGCTCAAATACCCTTTCAAATATATCAAATTATTTAAATAAATGAATGAATGAATGAATGAATGAATGAATGAATGAATGAATGAATGAATGAATGAATGAATGAATGAATGAATAAATAAATAAATAAATAAATGAAAAAAAATTGAAAAAATTGTAGCGTAGCATTAAAATCATAATAACCATTGCTGGCAGGCGGATTCGAACCAACGATATTGACATTACAAGTCTGATGCTCTAACACTGAGCTATGCCATCATCTAGTAATGAGGGTCAAGTTTTTAGCGTATACAGTGTTTGTCTGTGAAAATGCCACCTTGTGAAATAAATAAATATAAAGTCTCAATTTTTAATTTAAATTTATTTGATAATTTTCTAACCTATATTTTCTTTAGAGCAGGGACAAATATTTCCCCTTTTATCCAATTTGGCCGCTAAATAAGAATCTACTTCTTTTATTACTGATTTAATTCCGCGATTTGTTCCATTCAGCAATATCAAAGATTAATGTCAAGCATCTCACGACAGATATTTAGTTGGCTTAGTGGTTTTGCACAGTGCTTTTTAACCGGGAGGTACCGAGATCGATTCCCACCTCTGCCTGCAATTTTTTTTCAAGACTGGGAAATAATAACCTGACATTCGCCGCTGACATTCGTACTGCAGAAGCGGAGTTGTAACTTGTTAAACTTTGCTCCTTCCGTAAAAGGGTACATTATTTTGGCACTACATATTTCTTTTTTTCCACATTGCTGGTAGGCCCCTATTAAATATCAAATGGTCATAATTGGCGGTCACTTCAAATCATCGCCAACTGAACGAGGTTCAGGAATGTACTCTCATTGTTAATTGTTGGTTAATCCACCACTTGAACAGAACTTAACCAAAGCAAACAAAGACTTAAACTTTTTTACGAATGCTATACATAAGTATAAGCTTATTATCCTCTTCAACAATATGATTAAAGATTGGTGCTTGACTGGAATTACGTGCTAGTGTCATTGGTTATTGTTAAAAGGCAATAAGGTGTGTAATTGCAATATTTCCTCTGAATAGGAAAGACTCTCTACATCGAACCATGGATGCTGGTGGTTCGAATTAAGCCCGATCCTGACTCCACTTCGCAGCGGTATGCGATGCTGCGATGCTTTTCAAACATCTCAGCATCCCGCGATGAAATTAAAATGTACAGGTGGAGTCAGTATCGGGCTTTAGGAATAAAAACTCAATTCGAAATGATGCGCTTGAGAATTCAACAATATAAATAATGGTAGCTCTATTATAATACACATTAATGATAAAATTCCAAAATATAATACGTTTTCTGTCTTTGCTTGTCACGTGGTAGCGATTATATTTTTAATAAGTTTCAAATTAAATAACAACAAGACAAGTGGTCGAGTGGTCTAAGGCGCTAGGCTCATAGAGTACTAAGCGTTGCGCCGTGAGTTCGAACCCCGCCTCTGCCAAACTTTAAAAGAAGTAAATTAAAATTTGACTTTTTTTAATTTCATATTTGGGAAATGTGACTGGGAGAATTTATGTATGGTGTGGAGTGGTGTGATAGGGCATGTACTACTTTAACTTTTATTGGGCGTTTTATCGGCAGTCAACGAGTAATGCTGTACATGTAAATCAGTGCTAGCTGATGTTGACGCGTCTAATGCATTCCCCCTTTTTGGGGCGCATGCATTAGACATGTTAGACGCATCAACATCAGTGCGCGTGCATTATTTTGTCTAATATCTCTCCCAACAAGTAATACGCGTTCATTAACCTATAACATGTATACGTGCGCAATATTTGTTTGTCTTTTAACATGTCTGAAGTGACTATTAAGAGAACAGTATTTACCATGATAAAATCATTGACATGCACATTGTTTAATTTTTACAGCAGAATGTGAAATATTTATTTATCTGTTAATCTCTTTTAAGTGGAAAAAGAGAATCATCATTCCTGCATCATGATAAAACAGTAAAAACAGTCAGAAAATTTTTGTATTGTGTAATTGATGCATTCTTCTGATTTCACGAAGGAACTCTTGATAAACTTGATGCTATCACTGTTACATGTAAAGCCCTCTTCCCTAGTAAAGGTGGCACAATTGTGATTTTACCCTTTCGTCTTTAACTAAACATATCTTGAGATTAAAACAAGCAAATTGAACAGAACAAACGGCATTTGAGAGCTAAGACTACGCCCTTGACGTTGATGTAAGCATCATGTCACAACGGTATTGTCTAATTTACACAATTTTTGCACAATTTCTTTTGAGACAGGCTGTACATACGTTTCAGGACTGTATTTCACACTTTATTTTGCACAAAACCTAACCCAGTCAAACAATTACAATCAACGTAAGTAGCTGTATAATTATCATACAATAACAACAACAAAACACCTTTGGATATATTCCAATATCATTTCGCACATTTGATTGCTCTTCTTGGTCTCTTCGTTATTTACTCTAATTAGACATAGACTATGAATTAGATAACGACCAACACCAACCTTCCTAGTTCAATTATTTCGATCAAAATGTCACTCTTCTAATAATGATGACAAATGAAATCAAGTAACACTGTATTATCAATATCATAACTACACCTTTATCTTGACCGTTCCTCATTTGCTCGCCCTATTCCTTTTTAAATTTTATTTAAAGCACGACTCCTTCCACGAGCAGCATTCAATTAATTTACTGTCACCATGATCACGCAAACCTTTTTCAAAATCATTGCGAACAAAACATAAAATCCAGAATAAATAGATGTATTATACGTCTTCAACAAAAGCAATTTTCCTAAAATGGGAGTTTGAAAAAGGATGAAAAGACACAAAGTAAAGCATTTTCAACTTTGATGGATTATTTTAACTGAATATGTAATGCTTTTTAATATAATACCCATCAACCTATGTAAATAAAACTACGCAGACCCTGCGCAGGTCTAATTGGCCTTAGTTTCTGGAATTGCCGGTTCAATTATTAAAGATTTCATTTTTTTTTTTTTTTTCAGACTTATTAAAAGATTAGATAAACAACGATTGAATATTTGTAATGGACTCTGACATTTTCTTGCTTTGGGATGGTTTTCCTTGTGCATTTGAAGATGATCATAGTTTGTGGATCAATAATAGTCAATGAAACTAATGTCGGCAAATAAAAATTGGGGAAATCGTATTTTCCGGGTGTGTTCTATACCATTTTTCAACCTGAAGGGGTAGTAACGGCGTTGAGGCAGCTGTTTCGCGCTGGCATTTATGCGGTGTCTTTAAGGGTACATAACACAAAATAGTTTTCCATAGACTTTATATGCAAAATAGGGGTCACGTTTTAGGCCGTAAGTCGAATTACCTCTAGTTTTGAAATATATATTTGATATCATCTTAATCAAAACAAAATTCTGCATAACATATCTGAGAATGACACAACATTTTAGGTCTACTTTTTGAGAAAATTAGCGCTATATAAAAAGGCCTGATTATCCCGTGTTTACGTCCGACTGCTAACCGCGTTTTGACCTCGTGTGTTCATGCGCTCATCATCGTAAACGTCACTCAAATTTTTGCGTTTTCTTTTCAAATTAGTAGAGATCACATTCACAAGTTCTAGTAAAACACGATTTTCAACACTAAAATTGTTAATATTGCACCGATTTTGCATGATTTGTATGCAAAGTTGGGACTATAGGCGTGCTAAACTTTTGCCGGCAACCGCTTCACAAGCGGATTTAGTGGTATGAACCCTTAAGCGCGTGCGTGTGTACGCCAGCGCTTTGAGCGAAAGCTAGCGATTTGAAGCTGAGCCCAATGACATGCGCACTGACGTTACTGCCACATCGGGTGGAAATTCAGGCGAGTATACAGAACTTCAGCAACCAGGGGGGGGGTCGAATTTCTTGGTGAGCTAAGCAAGGATCATGAAACATGTAAATATAACATAATTATTGAAGGGGTCGGTTACCCACCTTTACACAGTATTTGTTGTGGGTCTGAGAGCACATCAGACATATCGAATTGCATTCTGAATATAAAAAATGTCCTTCTGATATCAAATAATTTTGATTTCTTGAAATTCACGATATAGGCTAATACAAATCTTATAGCAAATTATCAAAAATTTTAACTTTTGTATTAACGACAGTATACATTTTCTTTTCCAAAAAGACCTGCAAATTGTAGGTCTTTTTGGGAAAAACATGTGTACCTTCAATACGAACGGTCAAATTTTTTAAATGATCGTCGGCTTTTACTCTCAGCTACATACTCTTAATGTACATATCAGTAGATTTACCAATTTTACTTTGAGGACTATTAAATATGAAAAGTAAAAAAAAAAAAAAATTTTTAATAATTTGCTATAAAATTCGTCGTTTTTGGGATTCTTATATTTTCATTTGTAGCGTATTCAGAGCTCCACATAATAATGTCAATACGACCTTTGGTTACAAAGTTACAACAATTTAAACACAGGTATATTAAAAAGAAATTTAATTGAATCATTTTTAGCACACCTAAAATATAAATACATCATGTACATAGTCAACTTAGCAACGATACTTTTGGTTTAAGATATGGCTACGGAATTTGGATAACAAAACGCTAACTCCGACCTTCTTTTGGAATAATTTCACGATTTTTGACATTAGCGAAGAAGAATGTTTTCCCTTCCATTTTTGCAAAAAGTCAATTTCCACCATACACACATTATTTGCTCCATATCTCAAACTAGGATTGCCGAGTTCCGACTGATTTTGCTTGATCGCATCACAACTGTGTTTTATATCGCCAATTTCAAAAAATCAAAATCACTTCATATCAGGACAGTCCTCGTATTCAGAATTCAATTCGATGTGTCTGATGTGCACTCATGTCCCACAAAAAAATAAATATGGTTTAAATTGGAACAAATTTGGTTGCTTTTTCAAAAGCTGAAATGGTCAAATATGAGCTTAATTTCGTCAAAATCACATACACACAGGCGTTTCTTTTCTCTTTTTTTGATACTGTGAGCGCGCGCCCGTTTAAAAAGGGCTGTATACGCTACTAAAAATGGTATAGTAAGGTTTTACTACACGTGTCACCTCCAAAATATTCCAATATGCACTCGAAATATTTTGCATAATTATAGCTTTCGTCTCATGTGTAAATAGTTTGAAAGTTACAAAGAGCGAGAGCACTTGTGTGAATATGGAGTTTTATGGTATATTATTTTTTCACACACTAGTGACAGGGTGTCTCAGAAAAAATTACCGAGTGAATAAAATTAAACGTAAGTCGAAAAATAGACATCAGAATCAAACAATTTAAAATGTAGCACATAGCCTATATTATTGTGCATCACATGCGAAAATGTTAGTTGATTCAGTAGACTGGTTGCGAAAAAAATTAAGGATTACATAATGCGCGCATCAATGCAGTTTATTCCAAGTTTGATCAACAGGCGTTTTTTTTTCATACTAGCTCACCGCTTCCTGAAGATTTTGTATCTCATTAAATTTAGTCCACATTAACTATTTTATAATCCGATGGGTTATGTTATTCATGCTTTCAATGAAGATGAATAACAATTTGTCCGAGAAAACTTTCATTGCTGCAATTGGAAGCTTTCCAACTTTAATTCTTTTGGTTGTGCAAATAATTATATAATATTTTAACTTTCCAAAGAACATTTGAGTCAAGAATGACAATGATCAGGTGCTTACAGCTTAACGTGTAATTTGTGATACCATGCAACATTATGTTGAAGTTTTAAATATTCCAAAAACATAAAATTAACTGGAATTCTTTATGCAATAATTCTTTAAGCAACATTTATATCAACATTAACAACAACAAAAAGATATTTAAAGGTACCGATCATCTTACATGCAAGCAATCATTTTCAATATCGTGAAGGTTTTCAAATTTGAACAAAACCTAATCAAATGTTTTGCAAGAAACAGATTGCTTAAAAAGAATGAAAATGATTTCACCGAACAAAATATGAAGCCCATTGACAGTTAGCCACTAGTGCGCATTGCGTTGAATGATCTTTCTTTTAAGGTTATTAATTATTTTAAACTGTTGTGATTTGGTAGTTCATCGCATCTTACGAATGGTAGTGAGCTTTGGCAAAAACTGCATTGCTCAATTCATAGCGAGCGTGTAGAAGAATTAATATATCACAGTTATACTTTTATAGGTGCTGCGGTTCTTGAGTTACGTTGTAAAGAGGGCTGAAACAACAACACTTTTGTAAAACGTACATAACTCATTAACTACAATAAATTAAGCAAGTTTGCAAAGTATACGATTTGTAGAATGAACTTTTGCAAAACATCAAGGTGTTAATTTTCAATAATATATTGATCCAGATAATGCCAATAGATTTTTAGGTTGCTTCGACCAACAATACCTCGTCCACCCTTAAACTTGGAATGAAATGAATTGACGCATGCGTTATGTAATCGCTCATTTCTTTGCAACCAGTCAACCGATTCCAGTGAAATTAGCGTATAAGATGGAAAATAAGATGGGCTACATTTTTGGAATTTGATGTCCATTTCAGGACTTACGTCCAAATTCATTCGCCCGGTATTTTTTTCTGGGACACCCTGTATCTTTGTCTGCTGTAGCACACAACGACAAAATATTGATAGAAGACGTTGCATATTTTGTAGGAACACTGTCGAATGAATCTTGATATATCAAGATTCATTCGACATTGTTCCTACAAAATAGGTAAGCTAATAAGGCTCAGATACTAGCAAATTGTGCGGCACTATGCAATTTGTGCGGCAGCTAATTATCATTAGTATTATGTGGACATATTGTAGTGTATAAAATTAAACGTAAGTCGAAAAATAGACATCAGAATCAAACAATTTAAAATGTAGCACATAGCCTATATTATTGTGCATCACATGCGAAAATGTTAGTTGATTCAGTAGACTGGTTGCGAAAAAAATTAAGGATTACATAATGCGCGCATCAATGCAGTTTATTCCAAGTTTGATCAACAGGCGTTTTTTTCATACTAGCTCACCGCTTCCTGAAGATTTTGTATCTCATTAAATTTAGTCCACATTAACTATTTTATAATCCGATGGGGTTATGTTATTCATGCTTTCAATGAAGATGAATAACAATTTGTCCGAGAAAACTTTCATTGCTGCAATTGGAAGCTTTCCAACTTTAATTCTTTAGGTTGTGCAAATAATTATATAATATTTTAACTTTCCAAAGAACATTTGAGTCAAGAATGACAATGATCAGGTGCTTACAGCTTAACGTGTAATTTGTGATACCATGCAACATTATGTTGAAGTTTTAAATATTCCAAAACATAAAATTAACTGGAATTCTTTATGCAATAATTCTTTAAGCAACATTTATATCAACATTAACAACAACAAAAAGATATTTAAAGGTACCGATCATCTTACATGCAATCAATCATTTTCAATATCGTGAAGGTTTTCAAATTTGAACAAAACCTAATCAAATGTTTTGCAAGAAACAGATTGCTTAAAAAGAATGAAAATGATTTCACCGAACAAAATATGAAGCCCATTGACAGTTAGCCACTAGTGCGCATTGCGTTGAATGATCTTTCTTTTAAACTTGGAATGAAATGAATTGACGCATGCGTTATGTAATCGCTCATTTCTTTGCAACCAGTCAACCGATTCCAGTGAAATTAGCGTATAAGATGGAAAATAAGATGGCCTACATTTTTGGAATTTGATGTCCATTTCAGGACTTACGTCCAAATTCATTCGCCCGGTATTTTTTATGGGACACCCTGTATCTTTGTCTGCTGCAGCACACAACGACAAAATATTGATAGAAGACATTGCATATTTTGTAGGAACACTGTCGAATGAATCTTGATATATCAAGATTCATTCGACATTGTTCCTACAAAATAGGTAAGCTAATAAGGCTCAGATACTAGCAAATTGTGTGGCACTATGCAATTTGTGCGGCAGCTAATTATCATTAGTATTATGTGGACATATTGTAGTGTATATAGGCCTACATGACATTAAACTGAATGCAAAATAACAAAAGTCAAGGATCTCGTAAGGACAAGTTACACTTCTTTTGGATTTACTGGTTTTCTTACTTTTGAAAGTAAAAGATAATCGCAACAACTATTGGACTTTTTCTCTACGTGTAAATAATATCCCCAAATCGAGTAAACAAAATGCCTAAAAATAAACTTAAACACGGCTCAACACTTGATTGAATAAGTGCCAAAAATTATGTAATAACACTTAATAATCATATTATATATTAACCGACAGTTGATGATTAAAATATGGTAGAGTTGAACATCTACACACCCAACCGTTGGTTAAGTAGAGTACAGTATACCCAACATATTGGCACCAAATGGAATCATTTCGCTGGGTAATGACCAAAAACCCATAAGTTGGTCAATTGTATCTACCCGACTACTAGCAGATCAATCCCCACGAGTATTACTATTTTTATTTTCACCAACATTTGATTTTCACTATACTAGAAACGTGTTGATATGTATAATTTGAATTTTGCAAGAATTTAATCACATTCACAGTATCACTGTAGAGCTGTCACTCTGTCGCAGTCCATGATTAGTATCTTGGTAGTGGTTTGAAACGTTTTTATTTTTACAATATAATAATCAACAGTTTATGCATTGTCCTACAATTTTCTTTCAGAGCTTTTGATATAGCATTATTATAGTTATGGTAATATACTAACCTAACTAAGGGCATCACAACCAGTGCCAATTATTACTTTAAAATATTCTTTTTATAGTTATTAATAAATAGTAAACATAGTCACCCAAAGCTTTTCCAAAAAAAGTGCGAACAAAATACGAAATCCAGAATGTGTTCTAGAAAAGTTTATTACACGAGTCTCCTCGAAAATATTCCAATGCGCGATCGAAATGCTAATGCCTGTAGCATTCATGTCACGTGTAAATAGTTTTATTTGATAGACGGCTAATTATGAGGACGTATTATAGTGTACAAAAATGACATTAAACTGAATACAAAATAGCAAAGTCAAGGATCATTTAAGGGTACGTTACACTTAAATATTCATTTATGATTTTCTTTCTTTTGAAAGTAAAAGATATTCTCAACAACTGCCTTATAGCCTACGTGTAAATAATAACCCAAAATTGAGTAAACAAAAAGCCTAAAAATACACCTAAGCATGGTCCAAAGTTGAATGAATGAGTACCAAAAAATTGTGTAATAGCATTTATATCATAAATATTATACGGAGAGTTGATGATTAAAAGCGAGTAGAGTTGAACATCAACACAACATTGGCACCAAATAAAACCATTTTGCTTGGTAATGACCAAAACACATGAGTTGATAAATTGTATTTACCCAACTATTAACAGCAGGTCAAACCTCCCCAAGTGTTAGGTAAAAAGTACCCAACAAAGTTACCTGTTCACAATCAATGTTGCTTCAAATGTTGGGTAAAATGATATCCAACATTTTAACAGTATAAACTTCTACCGCACTCAGAATGAGTTAAAGAAAGACTCACCAACATTTTGGGAAAACGCCGCTCTCTTATAAGTTTATCTTCTAGATAATGTCGTCGTCCATTTGATGATGATAAACGTTGAAAAAGGTCCAATGTGTATGAATTGTGTACCAATAAAAGTAGTACCAAAGGGTACATCGACATTCGGACACAGTGCTTCATCTTGGTTTAGTTGTTGGTCTTTAGTCACTTCTAAAATTTCCCTCAAATTTTCGCCGATGAGGGCGTTCTAAAATGATCCAACCTGCGAAAAACACCTCTCCTCTGAAGTTATTATCTTTACCCACAAAATTAACAAGAGTAAAACCGTTTGTAGTTAGATTCCACCAAATATTGCTTGAACGTATACAACAAACACTTCCTTCAAATTCATTAACTCACTTCACTTCCACAGGAAAACAAATAACGGATCGGTTTTATTCAGCGACAATCGGTGCACACGCTAATAAGTTGCTATTTTCTCCTTAATTTGCAGTTTTGTGCAGTTTTCTAGTTTATGCGGGTTGCTTAATTGAAATAGACATAGCAAAATGACGACAATGGTGCAAGTTGGTCTTAAGTCATGCCAATTGGATACCCGTGGATGCAGAGTGGGTGGTAGTGGTTGCTTATCGCTCGCTCCCTCGTAACAACATGTAGCGCGGATATTTTTCTACAGTATTCTTGAGATGCGATGCTGTAGCTGCCAATGTGATGATACAAACGAAACGGCGTTAAAAGTATTATATATTCATGCGGCTCTACAAAGCCTGACGCTATGCATTACGTTTACGTAGTTAAGACCAGCATTATCGACGTGATTTTGTTTTTATTAATGTAACAATTATCTGCTCTACGGTCGTGTTCAATATAGTTAACATTATTGCAGCTATAGAATTGTCTCTATGAAATTAAGCCGGAAGTATTCTAAACATAACTTTCAATGAACCAAAAACTACAAGTTAGCGTTCCCTCACTATGCAGGTGATATGGAAGTGACGAAATACCCGATTTGACCAATAGAAATCTGCTGATATGTTTGTTTCGTAAGCATGAAAGAAAATGGAAACGAACTGGCATTTGTAAAGTTTGACATCCCTGTAATTTTCCTTAATATTTGTTTTGCAAGTGTATATGAGACTCGTGGGAAGACTCTTATGTGTCCACGATTGTATTCTATAATGAGTAACAGAAAATGGTTGGCCAACAGACCAAAAGTGGTCGGTATCTTGTTGAAGTATGTGAGCATTTCAGTCGCTCAAAAGGTAACACACTGAAGAGATTAATACTCTCGAGCGATTAACATGAGAACTTATGAGATAACGAGTATGACTTCATTATGTTAGTGTAATCATAATATACCGAGTCAACTCTAATTTATTGGTCGAGGAGCACCTGTGTTGTTAAAATTGGTGAAGGAAATTTGTGAGTACTGTTAGCGGTATCATTTGACCTGGAATTGATCGTAACTGCAGAATTCATCCGCTAATCATGCCTTCATTATCATATGCCAGTATTATAAAACATGCATTAGTATAGGGCCAAAGTATTTTAGAAAGCAAATAGAATAGCGTTGTAACATAATTCTTCCCAAAACATAGAAGGTATATTAACATCTTGCAGTGATGTAGCCTCATTTTTAAGTTGATCATGAATTTTAAAGTATAATAATATAGTGAGGAAAATTACAAATTACGAGTTACGATAATTGTTTCCCCCTTAAAGCAACTGACTTTCTTACTCTTGTTTTACAAAGATTAAAATAGTAGAAATAAAAGAACATGTATGGATGTCAAAATGATTATAAATTATAAAGGTTATTTAATATCGACAAAACAATATGTAATTGATGTATTGATAAAGTGAACATTTACCTGCCTCTGACTGGAGATGGCGTGAGACCAGTTACTAAAATAATCGTCCTAGCTACACTGTTTTTATCAGTAAAATGCTGACCATCATTGTTTTTCGAAAACGATAATGTTCTGAATTCCCAACTTTATTTTGCTGAGGATTTGGAAGAAGTATCATTGTCATAGCTCATAAGCAGTGGCGTAGCTGGGATTTTTTTCCAGGGGGGGCAAGTCTGTATGGGGCGGGGCCCAAATCCACCAAACAAAAATGGTGGTAGGTGCGGGTGGTGCGATGCACCCCCATCGAATAATAAAAAACAAAGGAAATAAGGTTTCCCAAGAGGGAAAATGGTCAACTGGGTTATTAATTGCGCGCTCCGCTAGAAAATGTGCTTTTTTGTTACTAATTTGGTCTTAATAGAAATGAATTTTGGCCATAATTCATACTAATGAAATTTCCTGGCTAAAGTGCGCACGAAGCGCGCTAAAAATTTCCAATTTCAGACCAAAATAAAAGTAAATTTTGCGTAAATTTTACGTAAAGGCCAGTGCATTTCTGTCCAAAAGATGGTGTTTTGGGGAACATACATTAGGCAATTTTAGGGGCCCTGGGGCCGGGCCCATCTGGTCTAATAGTAAATCCGGCCCAAGTTTGAAATAGCTCAATGGTAAATAACTAAATCGGCCAATTTTGCACTGAAATAATTGCACCATGTCAAAGTATATTTAGCAAGCGGACATAGATGATGATGACATCGATCATTCTGAGTTGAAGTTCTTTATTGAAATTTTGAATTCTGTTCTTCAAAAATATAATTGTGGGTAATATTTATCGTGCACATCGTACTCATTAGTATAATGTTCCTTATACTTGGAGAATTGTGTTGCTTAAAAATGTCTGGTGAAAATAAGCAGTCTTATATTTGCTTTTGGTAGACCGTGACCTTAATCGAACCATCGGGTTTGCGATGAAGCAAAGTGTCCAACGTGGGAATTCTACCGTTCACTTCCCTTTCAATGGTAAAATTGATGGCTGGGTTGACAGTACTGTTAAGATGCTGGGTAAAAGTGTCAATGTCGTCCCGTTTGAACACCACCATGGTATCATCAACATACATTATCTTCCCAAATAGGAAGGCTTTACCGGTGAGGTGTTGATTGCCTTTTCCTCAAACGCTTCCATAAAAAAAAATTGCAGTCAGCGGGCGCAAGGAGAACCCATTGCCGCACCTTCAATTTGATGATACACTTGATTTTGGAAAGTGAAATAGGTGCTCGTAAGAACAAACCGCAGAAGTTCAACCACTTGAGAAGGGTCAAGATTAGTTTTCTCGTGTAAAGTAGTGTCCTGCTCCAGTCTGGCATGTATTAGATCTAAGGCTGCCTCCACAGGTACGCTGGTGAAAAGCCCGGCGACGTCGTATGACACCATTTCTTTATCCTCGCTCAACTAATGATTTTCTCATTTTTTTTACAATAATGATATGTACCCACTAATTGACAGGCCTACTACAGCCTATCTCAAAAAAAAAATTGTGCAAGTGAAAAGCGCCCTCTATGGCAATTAGAAAATACCGTTGTGACATAATGCTTACATCAACGTCAAGGGCGCAGTCTTAGCTCTCAAATGCCGTTTGTTCTGTTCAATTTGCTTGTTTCAATCTCGAGATATGTTTATTTAACAACGGAAGGGTAAAATCATAATTGTGCCACTTTTACTAGGGAAGAGAGCTGTACATGTAGATCATTAATAGCTGATGTTGATGCGTCTAATGCGCTCCTCCCTTCGGGGCTCGTGTATTAGACGCATCAACATCAGCGCGCGTGCATTATTTCGTCTAACTTCACTCCCAACAAGTAATACGCGTTCATTTACCTATAAATGTACAATATTTGTTTGTCTTGTAACTTGTCTTGAGTGACAAGAGAACAGTATTTACTATTTACCATGATAAAATCGGACAAGTTGACATGCGCATGTATTACAGCAGAATGTGAAATATTTATTTATCTGTTAATCGGTTTTAAGTGGAAAAAGAGAATCATTATTCCTGTATCATGATAAAAGAGTAAAAACGTAAAAATTTGTTTGTATTGTTATGCAATTGATGCATTCTTTTGATTTCACGAAGAAACTCTTGATAAACTTGATGCTATCACTGATTTACATGTAAACCCCTCTTCCCTAGTAAAAGTGGCACAATTGTGATTTTACCCTTTCGTCTTTAGCTAAACATATCTCGAGAATAAAACAAGCAAATTGAACAGAACAAACGGCATTTGATGTAAGCATCATGTCACAACGGTATTTTCTAATTGCCACAGAGGGCGCTTTTCACTTGCACAATTTTTTTCAGACAGGCTGTATATAGAATACCACCCACTACCGCTTCTTTACTTGACACACCAAATACAATCTGGTATTTTCGTTAGAGGCGTAACTGATCATTATACTCACGGCTCAAAGTAAACAAACTAATTATTGATGATTCTGTAACATGAATCAACATAACAGTTATATATTGCGCCAAAAAAGTATCCTTACACTTGGAAAAATTCCTTATTTGAAAACTAAACCAAATTTGGGTAAATTATCTCTTACTTCTTGAGGTCTCCTTGCTTCAATGAGGTGTCATAATGTGCAGGATTAGATAGTGCATTTAAAAAAAAAACATTCACCCAAATATGGTTCAGTTTTAAATTTAGGAATTTTTCCAAGTGGAATGATACTTGGCGCAGTATATTACAAATACTTCGAAGTATTCAGGTATCCTTTATCGTCTTAAACACATACTTACTGGATCAACGTTATATTGTCTTTATTCTAGTTTGGTTTTACCACACATTCAATTATTGTAATATTATTTGGGCCGACAATAATAATTGCAACTTACAATCTAATCATCTCAAACAAAAGAAGATTCTTATGGACTATTTAAAAAGGTAACCACGCTTCCCTAGAATGTGCAATAAATTAGCATTAATAAAAAAAAAAATAGCAGCATTCCAGAAACACTTGGCGTTTGGCGAAAAGAGGAGTAGCACTGCACTGCCCGCCTTGAATCAAATCATCCTCCAGACACGCTCCATAAGATATGCTAATGCAAGTTATTGATATTAAGGTACAATATTGCCAACACCGCGGTTAAAGCGCCAGTTCAGTTTAGTGCTGGTCCAGATTATAAATATAACATAAAATTCATAATGACTATTTGCCTTTAGATGCCGGTTTTGGATATTGTTTGAAAGTATAATTTCTTTACGAGTTGATTGAGCAACATACATCAATTAGGTATTGGATGCCGTTGGCTAACGGTAATATTTTTATACTCAACGATATTGGCCCGGACTGGTAGGTCATTTGTTGATTCGCCACGCCTTTGTGCTTCTTTCACTGCTTATAATGCATCGGCAACACTGACTGAGCGAGATGAGCTCGAATAAGGTTTTCTTGTGGGGTCAAACAGATGTGTTAAACGAAAGTGATCGATTCCGCGCATTCGCTTAACAATAATCGATTGGCAATCTGATAATTACTTCAGTCTCTAAAATGCTAGACTGTAGTTTACAGTATTATTATATTGTTATGATGAAACCTAAGAAATTACTTAAGGCAGATGGAGATGCCGGATTTTTTAGTCACAAGGAGGACGAATAATGAGCGGGAAAGGGAATGGCTAACACGAAATGAACAACTTTGAACCCAGAATTACGTTATGAAATTTACAGTGATTTTACATCGTCAGAACACACGGATCAAAATAATAAATGTTTGTTACATTGCAGCAAAAATACGCGTTATGACAAACAGTAAACAGTAAACTCGCCGTCATAAACATAAGGGCTAAGCAAAACGCCCGGCAAAACGTCAGGAGACGAGATGATTGCGTACGAACGGTTTGGAGAGTCAACAAGAAGTGATTAATTTTTTGGGACGCCCGCTACGGCGGGGCCCCTGATTTGGCTTCAATTTGCAAAATGCTTCAAATTTCGGTCTTGCTAGATTTACTTCGCAAAATAGGGATCCCTGGAAAATCTAGCGCGGTAGTTGCAATTGACAAAATTGTTGTAAGTGTCATTTAAAACATTTACCTTTACAAAACCCCTTAAAATTCCGTGCGTATAGACTTGTAATCTTAGTTTGAAATACAAAATTATTGGGTTAATAAAAACACCCAATACACCGTGACCTTTGTGTCGCTTAAACATGTTAAACAAGTTCAAATGCTCTTAAACCAGATATCCGCGGCGACTTTCTGTTAAATCAATAACCAGGCATGCAATATTGGCACGGTATTACAACCGACAGTTATATCATAATTATGTCCACTTGGAAAACAATCCTTAAGAATTAAATAAGCGTCACCTCCAAAGTGGGAGTCCTCCTCCATCCCCCGGATTTCAGCACATCACATCAAAGCTCCCATTGGGTGCCCCATTCCTTTTTTAAAGGAATTTTTATTTTAACATGGAAAAGACATCTCCCCACGGTGTGCAATTGATGCTTCCGCTTAAACATAATGCTTCCGCTTAAATAATTTGATAAGAACATATAATAAGCAGGGGCGGCGCCAGGGTATTTTGATAGGGGGGCAAAACAATTTTGAAATTTGTTATGCGGCGCGACAGCGCCGGCCGTCTGCTTGCGCGACGCAGGGTGTGTGAGGGGATGTGCCCCCTCAGAATTTGGAAAATTTTAAAATGAAAGCACAAATGAAGCCATTTGATGCACCTTTTCGGGTTATTTATTTATTTTCCAACCGCATATTTTTATGGATTTCATTCACGGGCCCGACTTTCAGCCCGCTGGTTTTAGGCATGGACCTACTCAATTAGTAAACCCAGCACCTTTTGGCAACAAAATAAGTTCATTGTACAAATGTGCACAAAGTGAGATATGGTGGAAATGTTAAACAAAGTCGCGCGAAGCTCGAAAAATTGGCACTTTTTAGGCTAAAATGGCCAAATATGAGGTTACTTTGGTCAGAAACCCACATACAGGCATCAACATTAGGGAATGATTGTATGGACCATCTACCCTATCAAAATATTGGGGGGATTTATGCCCCACACCCGGGTCGGATCTCTACGCCTCTGGTCGCAACGCGGTGTATGTTAAGTCAATTGCATTGTATATGATATGCCGGTTTTTTTAATTATAAATTGGCACGATAAAATTATATGAAGGGGGGGGGGGGTCTTAAGGTTGGAAATATTTCAAACTGAAAGCCGTAATCAGGAGCGTAGACGGGATCGGTATAGTCGCCCCCTATGATCACTAAAAGCTACTAAAAGCTCAAAACTCCACTTTGTGAGCGTAGCGAGCGAAAAAAAACCCTGTTTTTTATGCTTTTTCAGTTAGAAAAGGACAAAATTTGCCCATTCGCGAGTGTAGCGAGCGAAAAAAATAGGTTCTTTATGAGTTGGGAGAAAAGGCAAGAGAAGCCATGTGACTTTTATGGGGGAAAATTTGCCGAAAATGGGCCCAAAATATAAAAACCAACAACTTTAAAACCGCGTAGGTCAGCATTTCACATGCACAAGGGGCAAGATGTCCGAAGGGGGAGTTTCCTCCTTCTAACCATGGCCATGCAGGGAGGGGAATGGCTCCTTTTCTTCTTCTCCCCCTCTCTTTCTCTCCCCTCTTTCTCTCCCCTCTTTCTCTCTCCTTCTTCTCTTTCTCTTTTCCTTCCTTTTACCTCTTTTTGAAAATCATAGGGGGCAATTGCCCCCCCTTGCCCTTCGTGGCGCCGCCCCTGATAATAAGTAACAATCTAACAACAAATGCTTGAAAGTAAGTTGACAATCGTACTTTCTAGAAAATAACGACGCGATTTTGAATAGGATACAAATCAATAATACGTATGTATCATTTTATTTTGTGTAATTGTGTACGTCATGCATGCAGTTTATGACATCACACCGCCGTCCTTGCCAAATAATTACTGTGTTATGTTAATTGCTCTACAGGAAAAAACAATTAGCGGATGTTGTATTGTTGTTATAACTCTGAAAGTGCATACTGAATAAAAAGGGTATAAATCACCCAAATCCATACCATATTTCTCTGGTCACACAGATTCAGAAATAGTAGAGCTCGTTGAATTATTATTCTAAGAGTAAAAAAGTCAATCTAATTTTAGACTGTCACTGGGGTAAAAACAGACAAAAGTGCTATGGTCCAATTCAATTTTTTATTTTCATCAATCTCATAATGCATACAATGTAACAGCAGAGGTAAATTAAATTATTGCACATTAACAAGTATTGATGAAGGTAGGTACATCACAAGGCCAAGAGGCCTGAAAACGATGTACCACCTTATAACACATAATTATAATAGTACATTAAGTAATCAAAACATTAAATATACACAAAAACATAAATAAAAAAATACAAAGAACCCATCTTAAATTATAAAATACAAATTAAAGCAAACAAATAATTCAGCAGTGTTTGTTTGATATTACATTATGGTGAATAGTATAGAGAGTCGGCAAAAAACAAGAAATTATGAGATTATGAGAGGTATTGATTAGATTTTAAATACCTTATCATGCTATTTTTGAATCCATTTACCCGTTTAGCTTCTTTAATTTCACTTGGCAAACTATTCCATAGCCTAGGACCAAGTGTTAGAACATCAGTCATTTTATGGATATCAGTAATATAATTCTCTTTCTTTCTTTCTTATGTTCAAGTTTATTTCACCATCATCATATCATACAGGTTTCTGGTATTATAATTGTGATTCTATTACCCCCACGTCCCATTATTCAAAATCGCGCACTGTGATTTGTTGAAACGCGTCACGTGACAGACCATTAATTAGCGATAAAGTGTCAAGGGCAACGAACTTTATGTTCTTCTATCATCACAGCGCACAGCAGAGCGCACAGCACACCTGCTTATGTAGGGGAGAATGGAATGTCAGGGGTGTGTTATTGTATGTGCATACCTGCTTATAGGGGAGAATGGAATGGCAGGTTGTGTTATTGGAATGTGCATACGCTTTGGCTACGCGTATGCGCTCCACCTTGAGGTAAACAACTTGAAATATTTTGGCAAAAAATTTGATATTTTCTCTTTAAATCACACTATTTTGTGGTAATAGAATAGAAATAAAGGGTGCAGCATTATCCTTTACACGCAAATAACGTGTCCTCGGCAGTAAAACGTTTAAATATTGGGTTCGGCTGCGCCTCACCTATTATTTACGTTTTTACTGCCTCGGACATATTATTTTCGTGTAAAGGATCATGCATTACCCTTTATTTCTTAAATAGACTTCATGTTTATGAACAAATTGTCAAATGATCTTCGTAATAAACCCATGTGATATTTGTACATAAAAATACCCAGTTCTTTATTAAATAATTGGCATATATTAAGTAAATTGTACTTTTCGAGCAGTGGTTTGGTGTGGCAAATATACGAACTATTTGTGATAATTCTAACTGCTCTTTTTGGAGCTTCACAATTCTGTTTATATTATAGTTATTAGCATAACCCCACAATACTATACCATAAGTTAAATATGGTAAGATTAGTGTACAATACAACTGATAGAGGCTTGTTTTAGGTAAAATGTTGTTAATGTGTGACCTCCAAGTAAGGTTGTCATCAAGTGTAATTCCCAGACATCATACACACGTGAAAGTTTGCATCCATCGAGAAATACATTGTGAACTTCAGTTATATTTTTTTGTTTGATGAGGTGTTCCAATAAACATAACATTTGTTTTACTGGCATTTAAACCAGATTTCAACTCTTTATTCAAATTATCACAAAGCCTCTGAATATTGTTATCAGAGAGAAAAACAGTTGTATCATTTGCAAATAATATGAAAAATAGAAGTTTTGATGTTTCATTGATGTCATTCATATATACAATAAATAGTAGTGGCCCCAGGATGGAACCCTGTGGCACCCCACATTTAACACTGGTATAAGACGAATTTGCAGAATTAAAAGATACATATTGTTTACGATTTGACAAATAGTTTTCAAACCAGTCATATGATACCCCACGAAAGCAATAATGGTACAATTTTTGTAATAGAATGTCATGATTAATAGTATCAAAAGCCTTTGAAAGGTCCATTAACATACTTGCAGTATACATATTTTCATCAATAGCCTTATTTGTATCTTTAATAAAGTCTAATACATCCATATACGTAGAATGTTTAAGACGGAACCCGTATTGTCTATTGTACAGTAATTCTTTGGCATTTAAAAAGTTAATACATCTTTTATGAACAATTCTTTCAAGAATTTTGGAGAAACAGGGTAACACAGATACTGGTCTATGATTGTGGAGAGTCTTTCTTGTGTATAGGCACGACCTTTGCTATTTTCAAGGCATCAGGAACTATTCCTTCTGTGAGCAACTTTTTGAATATGATTTTCAATGGATATACAATTTCATTGGCAACCAATTTTACCACATCAGACTTTATTTGATCACAACCTGCACCCAAATTATTGATAATCTTCAGGCGAGATCCCCCAAATATCCCCACAACTGACCAGACTAATACTGTTACTGCTGTAATTCATGGGAACTGTGGCTAAGCCCAGGGCCGTTCCGACCATTAGGCAAGGTAAGGCGGTCGCCTAGGGCGGCAAACGCAAAGGGGCGCAAAAAAAGCCGAAAAAAAAAAAACGGGAATGGAGAAAGAAAAGGGAAGAAAAAATGAGGGCGGATAAAAAGAAAAAATGGGCAGTACCGGTATACAAATAGGTCAAAACTGATGAGTTTTCAACGGGGTAACCCCTTTAACACTTCTTTGGTATGCTTTGGTGGGGCGGCAGGGAGAGGCTTTGCCTAGGGCGGCAAAGTCCCTGGGAACGGCCCTGGCTAAGCCCATCGTATTTGAGACATTAACAGAGTTTTAAGTGAATGACAGTTTCATATAGGCTACCTGAGATCTGTTTTAGGAATCCATTACTAGTGATCTGCCCGGGTGATCTGTAGAGAGGTAATGAGCTAGTTTGATCAGCATGTTGGAGCCGTAAACCCTCTCCTATTTGGGTTTTGTCGAGTTCCTACGGGAAGGTCATTTAAAGTAGTACATCCACACGGATCTCTACCACAGCAGCGGAAAGATCTATAATAATATTTTGTTGCAGCAATATCGTAAAGATTATTTGTTTAATCAAAACAAAAGTGCTGGTTAGGATATAGCAGCGAATAAAATAACAATTAAACATCATAATCCTGCAAATGGTTTCTAGTCAGAAATGAGCCTCCGAGTTATTCTTCTTTATAGAACTGGTGAACTGGTAAAACGAAGACCTCTGTATGGTTGGACTTGATTGTTTCTTACTGACTTGTCACGTTTGCCGTGTTCAAAGACTGTATACTGTATTCTACCTATACAGGATTTTTACGACACGTCTGTGATACTTCACTTGGGAATTTTAGTTACGACACAATTCCATTGTGTCGTATATGTTGTTGTTAATGTATATTTTAATTGAATGAAATAAAGATGATGAAATTAATCATTATTCCCCTATACGGCCTCATGAATATACCAGCCAATCATTTAATAACAAAAAGTTATCTGATCTTCCCCAAATCTGCCATTTGGAGGATTTTATTGAATGCTTAATTATTGTTTGTGATATTTAAAACAAAACCAAGAGCACTTAACATTTTGATGAGAGTAATTTAAATTTCAAATCATTATTTTGATTTGCAAAGATATTAAATATATGGTCAAGTGTGTTTTTCTGTTATGGATTTGATCCAAAGTATAAACAAATTAATGATAATGAATACAGAATAATATTACAGTATGTGTATAACCTTACATTACAGCTGATCATAGAGTAAACTTCAACGAATACTACGATTCTAGTAAAGATGACAAATATATTAAAGCCAAGAAAACACAAATTGAAAATACACTAGTCATATACATTAGTCTTTAATAGCCAGGTTCAAAATTGAATGAAAATAATTATCTCCTTCAGCAAGCTTTGTACAGTTTCTAATGTTTCTTACAAACCTCTCTCTTAAATGGTGGTTGGATACCTTATCGATGCCATAAAACAAATGTGGGAGTTAGTGATACAGATGGGTTTGTAGTATAACATGTAGATGTGTGGGTGGGTGTGGAGGTAGGTAGGTGGTTCTAATCACAAAAAGTTGTTTTGCTTACGGCTGGTTCCCGTAAAATTACGGGAAATTTCGAAATACGGGCGTCCGTTAATTTACGATCATTTTTACAGTGCTTATTTATAGCCTTTCTTTTGCCTGCGAGCGATGATCATTCCCCATTTGCAGGGGGGGGGGGGGTAATCGTAGGTACAAATCCACGGTCTGAATTTGACGTCAGATTCAGTTCCATTATTATTTTGGAACCACTAAGTTGAATATTTCAGTTATTGAAACTTTTTAAGAATGCTATACTCAATAGTCACTATCTGTGAAAAAATGAGTTGAATCTCATGAACAGTTTTATAATGACCTTTGTACTGCAACACACATGCTTCCAAAATTGTTTGTCCATGATGCACCTGCATTCTGAATGAGAGCACACAGTGCGCAACACAAACTGTAGATCAAACTGAATCGACAGCCTCATCACCACACATGTTTTTCTCATAATCCCAGTGAAATTTTAGTGAAATGTTATAAATGATAAACAGTATGGGCCACTGTGAAACACATTTTACCTCTAATGTCAAAACTTGGGAATTGGATTACTTTGGTACAAAACACAATACGGAAAAAAACCCTGACTTACCTTTAATTCAAACTTGATTTTAGCCTTCACATTTACATTCAACAGTGGACTTCGGGTATATATATAAATGCGCATATATAAATGTGCACGTGACATCTACAAGTCGCCATACCGTGTTCAACGATGTAAGGTACCCGGATGTGCACAAATTCCACACGCAAAAGTATAGGCGAAAATGACAGGTTACAAGGAAAATTGGCTTTGCAAAATAGTGCCATTGATTGCAAAGGGCAAAATAATTTGACCCGAAACATAAACTCTTTATTTGGATTTTCCATTACGGAAAAAAAAAAAATTATGACGGAAAAGCTAGATATAGCTGATTTAAAAAGTTATATTTCATTATTTCCGTGCTAAATGGGCGTGGCAATTGGCCATATTGATGACGAAATGTGATTCTTACTGGCATTAAGGTCAAAACTGGGTACCTGCCGATGATGTTATTTGATAATGTTTGCACGTAGGGAACTTAGGGGGCTGTCATTTTCTTCGGAAGGAAGGGGTCATGGATTTATTTATTTAGGAGTCAAGATAAGTATACCCCCCGTAGTGCCACCAATGAACATAACTCTGACCCTAATTTTAACTCTAATTATAACGTAAATTGAGGAAACTATAACTTTAGCCCTTTTCGGCATAATGACCCTCTCAAACTAATAGGCTAGATGTCCCCGCCCGACCTCCTCAACTCTAACTTACTCATTCGCTCGCAAATGGACAAAAAACAAATTCAAAATGTGTTTTTAAGCACCTTTTTTTGTCCCCCATGCTAAATCGGTAATCTGTACACTCTTTGTCACCCTTTGACGTACAATTTAGAGTATAAACACGTAGATGACTGTACATGATCTAATCATCCCGGCTGGAAGATGTTGAGGAAGACTCGTATACTATACATCACGCTCATACGTTATATGACAATTTGACGTACAATCACGTATGTGATGCATGGTTTCAGGTTTATTCAGCTAGTAAGTTAGATCCGTCATTCACATTATTGTCATGGTATTATATTGTAATTGTATACGTCAATTTTGTTCAGTTTGATTCAACCGGCTTATAAAGTTTTACTTTACACGGAAGGGGAAAGTTAGCAAAAAAATAATTAATTTATGAGTGTAAAAGGGGAGGGGTGGTTTTGGGGGAAGGGGGGACAAATAATATTTATAAAATTATAAGTAAGGCGAGAAAGAGAGAAACCATGTTCTACGGGCGAACGGACCTTTCAAGTAGGGTCGGTCGGTCGGTTGGTATTTAAAATTTTTTTTTTTAAATAACCCAAAAAATCACAAAAATCTGTAAATAAATTTCAATTTGAGAAATTACAAAAAAAAAAATTGTCCTGAAATTTCCGAAATTAGGGTCGGCATTCATTTGTACAGGAAAAATTTGTTTCCCAATTTGTTCAAAATAGAACAGGGTTTTCGTTTTTCGTCGCATAAATAAATAAATAAATAAATAAATAAAAATAGATAAATAAACATTAGTTATGTTTGTACATGGGGGGTGCTGTGCAATAATCATGATCCTTTGATATCCATGATTTATCCTTGCAAATTTATAGCATCGAACCTCCAGCCAATGTTCCTTGCCAGTGCTAGCCACGAAACAAGGTCACAACTGTAGCCACTCCTTCAATGATCGCCATTTCAGTGATTGACAGTGATGTAATGCAAATATGGCGCTGGCCATCTGGTCACGTGCGCATTTATAAAAGCGCATTAATATATACAACCGAAGTCTACTGTTCAAATGAGGTCTTTCACATTTCCTAAATCCTTCAACAAAAAAAAAAAATCCAACTTCAGCTTCTCTATGCCCTAGCCAACTGACTGAATATTTCTTAATGAGCCCACTGCAATATTCACATCTTTCATTTCGACATTTGAAAAACCTACCTACCAACCTCTATACGGCATAGAGATCCTAAAGCTGGTATCCTATGTGCGGTATGAGGGATGTTAGAAATATGAGAGACTGTATTTGAACATAATTTAAAAAAGGATGCGAAAGAAGGCAAAAATATGAAGGTTTGAATTAGGTTCAAGTCGGAATTGAATCGTATTGCGCATTTACAACTATAATTTACGACTTTCGTACTCTTGTTTTACAAAGATAAAAATAGCAGAAATAAAAGCACACGCATGGATGTCGAAATGATTATAAATTAAAACGTTCCAGTTTATAATCTACAAAACAATAAGTAATTAACTGTATTGATAAAGTGTACATTTACATGCCTCTGACTGGAGATGGCGTAAGACCAGTTACTGAAATAATCGTTGAAGCTACATTGCTTTGTTTTTATCAGTAAAATGCTGACCCCCTTTTTTTTTTAAAACAATAATGTTCTGAATTCTCCACTTTATTTTGCTGAGGATTTCCAAGAAGTATCATTTCATATAGTCCATGGTCCAAAAAACAAAATCATGCACCCTGTGGGCATTTTTGGAGACAATGTTTTTTAGATGATCCTTACACATACAGCTACCAGACTCAAGGGTCACTTTTTCTAAATGGCTGCCGAAAATCCTATGTAAAATAATATATTGGCCTTTAAAGCATGCAGAGGCATGATTCTGCTGTCTATGCCCTTATTTTCAGGGTCAATGAATTCATATTGGATGTATACTCATGCAAAACCCATCATCTATTAATAAACCATCACTTCATTCACATCTCCACAGATGATGCAAGCTTGGGATTTCCCAAGATTAATTATACACATTAACCTTTCTCATTACATCACTTCCTGGGTTTTTTTCTCTATGGTGTAAAAATGCACAGAATATTGAGTAATATGGAAAATCCCCTATGATATTAATAACTCTGATTCAGTTTGTTTTGATCACCTGATGAATGAAAGGGAATTCCCCCAGAACATGCCATAACACACAAGTCTGGAGCTTCAGTAGACGGGATCTTATGGGATGATCTAACAAACATGTCCTAGACGCTAGTAGGTCTCCGGAAAGCTTTCTTGTGGCTGTCAGCGGCAATCAGATGGTGAGATGGCCAATAAGGCGTTGCACTCATCAGGCAGAGGCGCCATATTTAACGTTACCTTTGGACATATAATTATTATTTTATTTATTTTTCACCCAACTTACACGGGGGAAAAATAAAGAAAATATTAAATATCCAGAGCTAACGCTAAATACGGTACCTCCGCCTAATGCTGGTGGCCGAGAGAATAAGATCTACGTTTGAACTGTCTTCCTTTCTCACAATGTAAGGTTGAGAATCCTGCAATTGTGTTCAGTTACTTTGCAAAATATGATTGTAGAATTTTTTTCACCTTTGTTAGGCTTTTTCGTTTTCCACACGAGGCATATCGAGGCATATCGATGTTTAGTTGTTAGCTCGGTCGTGTGTTTCTTACACATTAAAATATCGACGAGGTTTGGTCAGCAGGTATTGTATTGCGTTTAATTTCCTGTATTTTCCCATTAAAGGCCAGTGTTTGGCAACTGGCATACGGGTTGGAAAATCATTGTAATTTTAAATACCTCCGTTTATTATTAGACTTCTCATAAAAATGCAATGTGTTTTCTTTCAGGAATATATTTTGTTAAGAGAAGATCCTCCTCATTCTCGCTAGGTTCATTATCACTTTTTTAAATGCTGATGTACGTTCAACTTACACTTTTGCCTTGAATAATAAACTTCGGGCTTGATGTGTTCTAAGATCAAGCAGAGGCCATCCCTGTTTAAGTAGCCGGGGAGGGGAAATTAAAGATGAAAGTACTCCTCTGACATAAAATGGAAGAAAAAATCGGGTCGGGAAGGCAAAGGAAAAGAAAAGGGGCATGGAGCTACTTTTTCACCAAAATTCACCGCGATCATGGGTAAATATTGTGTAAAACACAAACATTTCGCGCACTAAGCGAGCACAGTGTCCCAATAAACAAACTCTTTTTTATCCCAATCATGGGCACTTGGAAACTTGACATATACGATATCTCTAAAAACAACCCCTAATATGTATTATACGGGTCAAAATTGTTTTCGTCTTTACACCCGAAATTTTGACCCCCAAGAAAGTTGGCTACGCCCCTGTCTATCCATCATTTATGCAACCTTTTATTTAACAATTTTCTGGGGACTTTGGTCGTTAACTAATTACTAACTTTGTTCTTTATCTAAAATCTTTATCTAATCTATTTCTTGTTTATCGTTGTACTTTTTTGGAACTATACATGTCAATTTTGTCTGGGGTATGACATTGATGACTTTTAAGATTTCCATATATTTTTTAAAATCTCATTTCACTCACTCATATCGACGTTCATATTTTATAACCATGGTATCACAGGTGTATCATGATATTCATAATAAAATTATTATTATTATTACATTTGTTTCGTTCTAGCGAGGTAGTGAAGCAATTAGCTTAAGGGACGCACCATTATATTCTCGGGGAGGGGTGGTAGTAAAAACACACTACCAAAACCTACTACATGAGCACAAAATAAAACTTTCCCCACCAGCACTAAAACACCTTTCCCTACCTAACTCACAGTGTATAAATGCATGAAAATTAAAACAAATTGCCACCTACCACCCTTGAAGTCTAATGGTGCGTCCCTAAATCTAGGAGATGATTATTTTTTTACACTGACGATACAAGAAGGCGAGAACAAAACCTTAAAAACTGTAACGTCTTCGTAATATGTAATCAATAACATTGTAGGAAATGAGTTATGGAAGCCGATAGTCTTATATAATGCATTCACAGCCTTTATATAGCTTCGGATTTATTCATTCATAAATTGTCATCACAGTATAAAAAACTGAATTGAAACAATTTTACATACAAATTCAACAACATCAAAATAATCAATACGACAAATTACGAAAAATATCCAAATGAGCATTGACCAGCACATACGATACATGCATACAAACACTAACACAAACCCAAGCACCCCCCACACATCTCACCCGCACACTCACCCCACGCACCCACCGCACATCCCACATACATAACCCTCAGTAACACCCTTTCTCACTCACACAAATCACACAAGAAGCAAGCACACCCTACACTCCAACACTCGCCCAACACACCCCACACGCACCCCTACACTTAAAACCAATCCATGGTTAAAATTAGATTCATGCAACTACATAAAAAAGAGGGGTTAGGGTTAGGGTTAGGGGTTAGGGGTTAGGGTTAGGATTAGGGTTAGGGTTAGGGTTAGGGTTAGGGTTAGGGTTAGGGTTAGGGTTAGGGTTAGGGTTAGGGTTAGGGTTAGGGTTAGGGTTAGGGTTAGGGTTAGAGGGTTAGGGTTAGGGTTAGGGTTAGGGTTAGGGTTAGGGTTAGGGTTAGGGTTAGGGTTGGGGTTAGAGGGTTAGGGTTTAGGGTTTAATGTTAGGGTTAGGTTTAGGGGGTTAGGGTTTAGGGTTTAGGGTTGGGGTTAGGGTTAGGGTTAGGGGTTAGGGGTTGGGGTTGGGGTTAGGGTTAGGGTTTAGGGTTTAGGGTTTAGGGTTAGGGTTCAGTTCAGTTCAGTTCAGTTTTATTTCAACAAATTCCATCCATTCAATAATTACAATATAAAAAAGCTTTTACAAACATCGTATAATATGGTGAAAATGATGAGGATGCCACTGAACGCAGAGCGTGTTGTTGTGGCACCCTTTACAAAAGTTAGTATATTAAATAATTATGATAAACAAAATTTTAGAATAATAATAAATACAATAGCAAGCCATATGCCTTGTGGGTTAGGTATATTAAACTTATTATCACAAGAGCTAAGCTTTCAATTATAAATCAATGAGTAATGATGGTGAAAATAACAACCAAACCTACACAGTAGGTGTAAAGGGGTTGTAAAATCCCAATATAATATAAAACAGTTCAGGCATGGCATAAGTATCAAAAGTGTATTTAGCCCGGGTGAAAGCATAAGCACATGATTGCACGTGCACTTGCAACGAGTCTAAATAATGAGCTAAGTTATAACTTACATAGCAGGTAACTATTTAATGTAATATTTTGTGAATTAAATCTACACCAAGATATTTAATGCAATGATAAATTAACATGGTAAATGGTGTATAGTTCTGCAGAGCAAAAAACAATTAAATGCAAAAGTGATAGTCTGCATACAAGGCCAAGCGAGCTGACAAAATTGATCAAATAGCATATTTTTAATATAACAAAATAACAATAATAATAATAACTAAAGACTGGAACAATACAAACAGACAGACAAACGGGTCCGATTTGATGTGGAAAATATATACTGAATTAATTTTATAAAAAATGATCCTGACAAATGAGAAGAGGAAAAAAAACCAAAAAACAACAACTGCAGGTGTAGGCTAATCAGTGTTGTACATATGTGCTGATGAGGATTTTTTTAGAGTTGGATTTGAAAGATGGTACTGAACTACAAGATTTGATAGACTGGGGAAGTGAGTTCCAATAAAGGGCTCCTTGAATACTAATTATATTATCAGCCAATTTGGTGTTGGACATTTTAACGTGGAAATCATTGGCTTGTCTAGTATGGTGATGGTGAATGCTTTTGTTAGTTCTAAAAATCTCATTAATGGACAAATCTTTTGGGAGGAGATTGTGGTGGTATTGGAACATAAATGTCCCGAGTTGATGGAAATAAATATCTTGCACCTTGAGAGTATTGAGTTGTTTAAAAAGCGGGTCTGTATGGGCAAGCCAAAGAGAGTTGGTGCATGTCCGAATAATTCTTTTTTGTATAAGGAATAATGAATTTATATGGGAATTATTTTTGTCAGCCCAGATAATGTTGCAGTAGGATAAGTAGGGTAGAGCAAAGGTGTTATAAAGTGTATGTAATGATTCCTGCGGTAGATAGGGGCGAACCTTACGGATAATACCATTATATTTAGAGACCATTTTGGATACATTGGAAGTGTGAGATTTCCATGAAACATCGTCATCAATTATGCCTAGAAATTTAGTTGTGTGAACTTTGTCTAAAATATGATTATCTATGAGAATTTTAATATCTTTGTTATGAATATTACTGTATTTATTTTTGAAAATCATGAAATTAGTTTTTTGATATTTAAGGAAAGTTTATTTAGTTCGAAATGGTTACTAGTTCATGGTTAACTAGAGTTTCAAGGAGTTTTGATCTTTATGTGAAAAAAGAATATTGGTGTCATCGGCAAATATGACGAAGTCCGCATTGTTGGAACAAAGAGGAAGGTCATTAATATAAATTAAAAACAAAAGTGGGCCCAATATCGATCCCTGTGGTACACCACATGTGACAGATGTCATATCAGAGGAAATCTGATTGAAAACTACATATTGTTTTCTGTTATTAAGATAGCTGCGTATCCAATTATTAGCAGTGCCTCTAATACCATAGGTGTCAAGTTTATTTAAGAGAATTTCATGGTTAAGCGTATCGAAGGCTTTGCTAAGATCTAGGAAAATACCAACTGTATGGAGCCTATTATCTAGATAATTGGTAATTTTGGTGTAGAGTTCATTGATAGCCATGTAGGTGGAACGTTTTTGTCTGAAACCAAATTGTTTGGGACTAAGGATATTGTGAAATGAAATGAAGTCATGAATTCGGTTATAGGTAACCTTTTCAAGTAGTTTAGAAATAGCTGGAAGAATTGAGATGGGTCTGTAATTTGAAAAGTCATGGGAGTCCCCTGACTTGAAAATTGGAGTTACTTTGGCAATTTTAGTTTGTCAGGAACAATGCCGTTTTTGATTGAACAGTTAAAGATATGACAGAGGACCTTGCTGATATTATTAATAATTGATTTTAATAGAATAGTGCTGATGCCGTCCACACCCGAACTATGACTAGCGTTTAATTTTGCACATAATTTAGTTAGTTCATCTGGTGTTGTTGGAGATAGAAAATGCTGTTCATTATGGAAGGCGTGGATCGAGCCTGAAAATCCCTGTCAGGAGATGGAATTTTATCAGCAAGGTTAGTTCCAATGTTGGTGAAGAACTCATTGAATTTGGTGGCAATTTCATGTGGATTAGTGATTTTGGTACCAGAGCTATCAGTGAAAAAATCAGGGAGTTTAGAATGTTTGTTTCTTCCAAGTAGACTGTTCAAAGTAGACCACATCTTTTTCATGTTATTATTATGGAGCTCAATTTCTTTGGTGAAAAAGGATCTCTTGGCAATTCGGAGGAGACTATTAAGGTGGTTCCTATATTTAGTATATTTAGTTTTATTATCATCAGTGGGTTTAGATATAAATTTTTTGTATAATTTATCTTTAGTTTTAATAGATTTGATCAGGCCTTTTGTGACCCATGGCTTTTTTGGATTATTACGGTTGTTAGATTTAGTGTTTTTCATAGGACAATGAATATCAAGTAAAGTAAGTAATTTATCATTAAACATATTGTAAGCTACCTCAGGGTCATCAGTATCATACACAAGATGCCAGTTAGTTAGAGAAAGGGCGTTATTGAGGCCTTTGATGTTATTAGGCTTGAGTTGCCTGACTGTTTAACAGTTGGTTTGGGTGGCGAATTGAACCTGGCGCCCTTTGAAATAGTGAAGATTGGGAAGTGATCAGTGAGATCTGTAATAGTGATGCCAGACTTATGTTTACTTGAGACATCGTTGGTAAATATATTGTCGATTAATGAGTAAGAAATGACGCCATGCCGATTGCGAACCACACGGTCTCCTAAAAATCTCCACAAATCTCCTAAAAGATAACATTTTTTCTTTTCTCTGGCGATAATGTCCAAAGTTTTAGAAAGTTGGTTCCTAAAATCGTCAAAAATCACATATTCTGGCTTGTAAATGATACCAACGATAGTGTTTTGTGACTTGTGATTTATCTCAACGAACACTGAGTCGCAATGACTACACTCAAGTTTAAGATCGTTTCTTTCGCGAAAATTTATGTTTGGGTTTATATAAATCGACGTTCCACCACCTTGTCTTTCCGGCCTCATGCAATTTACAGATGAATAATTAGTCAAGTCGACTAAGTCGGCTTCATGTTGATCGTTAAACCATGTCTCACTAAATCCGTAAATATCATTTATTCATTCATTCATTGTATTTTATTAAGTACGTAGGCCTCCAGCCCATAGTACAAAGAAAACAATAATTACACGGTGACAGACATTATTTACATGCATATGAAAGAAAAATCAACAATTTAGATTAATAGAGAAACATTATGTATCAGAATGCATATTATACCTGAGTTTGAGAGCAATATAAATAAACTCTGAAAGTGTTTGAATAACATTAATATCTTCATTTTTCATCAAAGAGATAAACTTATATAATGATGGATTGACTCTATAAAAAACAGGAATGTACTTATCTCTTAAAATCCGAAAAAGGGACATACCAAAACAAAGTGATATTCATCTTCAACACTACCATCATTGCACAATTCGCAAAACCTCTCCTCGGCGTTTATTTTATTCCACCTGCCAGTTTCAATTCTGAGAGGGTGATCGGAACATCTTAATTTTGCCATGGCCCTTCTTTTACCAAAATTTCTAATCAATAATAAGTACCTTTCAGGAGCAAGGAGTGATTTGAACTGAATGTAGGTTCTTAATTTATTCCTTGAACTCATATCAGAAAACCAATTTTGAAAGGAAATATCTCTAATTCTGGTGGCAAAAATATTCAAAAATAATTTTAAATCACCAACATCTTGAGTTTGCCACACTACACCGAAACCAGACGTCTGCAATAAGTGTTTTATATTTGTAGTCCAATTTGTCATACCACGTTGATCTAAATTAAAAAGCATCAGATAACATTTCTTTGGGTATCTATCATTTGACATAAAAATTAATTTCAACCAATATTTTATACAACGCACAACCTGAAAAGTATACATAGGGGGTCTTCCGCACTCACCCAAAGAAGCACTATTTGATGTATTGTATGATACCCCTAAAAACTTTTGTGATGATCAAAGATGGAGAGATAATTTGAAAAATCATTTGCATGTTTATTGAGGCTCCTGGTGTTAAGATGCAGGATTGAGAAGTTACTGGTGCTAAAATCGGTTGTGTCAGGCAAATCATCACCACCTAGATAATTGCAGCTATTGATTTTGTCATAGCTGAGATTCTGGGAGTCATCAAAAAAATCATTATGTGAATTAAGTGAACAGTTGAATGAAAATGGATCAAATTTGATATCAGGGATGAAATCGGACATATATATATATAACATAAAACAATTAACAACAATAGCAAAAAAAAAAGGTGTGTAAAATACAAAAATAATCACTTAGTTAAGAAGTGATCAATTCAAATTAAATAAACTTAATAAATATTGACAAGTACAGAAACCATAATAGTAGTGTTCATCAGAGCAAAACAGTTAAAGCAATTATGGAACACAAAAGAATAGTGATACATAAAAGGCTGGTAGTCAAGTAGTCAATTAGATACTCAACCATCTAAGTACAGCAATTTGAACGCCTAAATGACATAATGTGTGAGTAACAAGATTTGTAAGCATAAGTGTTTCAAAACAAGGAAGTTACATGCAACTATTTACTAGGCAGTTTTAATAGTTGATAGAATTGTGAGTAATATAGTCACGGAAGCAAGATTTGTAAGCAAAAACATGGAAAATAGGGTTAGGGTTAGGGTTTAGGGTTAGGGTTAGGGGTTAGGGGTTAGAGTTAGGGTTAGACTTAATCCGAAATGCCTGAACTTTCCTGGG